>NW_026641536.1:600000-751045 GCF_028554395.1 Pezoporus wallicus | reverse complement strand
CACTCACGTTGCAGCTGGAGATGACACCATCGCCGCCGGCGCACACCATGCTGGGGAGCACGTAGATGCCCCACCAGCTCCACTGGGAGCAGGTCTCATAGTCCACCACGGGCAGCAGTGCCTGCTGCAGGACATCAGCCAGGGGCCCATTTGCTGCCAAGAGAGGCACACATCACACCCTGCACCTGCATTGGACCCCCCTGACTCCTCCCCACGGACCCCCACTCACTCCAGAGCCGGCCCCAGCCGGTCACATAGCAGGGGTAGTTGTTCTCCAGTATCTGCCCGGCGGGCGGCAGGCAGGCCACCTGGATGGTCTCACTCTCCTGCACCTCCTCTGCCAGCTTGATCAGGGCGATGTCATTGCTACGGGGAGAGCCGAGCCATGGGGACAGGAAGATCAGGCTCATAGGGAAGCGGAACCCAGCCATAATACCCCCTCCATCCATCCCTGACCCATCCCATCCCATACACGATGAGGAGGGAGTTCCAATTCTCATGCACGATGATCTTCTCCACACCCACAGCCACCGAGCCCGGCTCTTCCTCATCCGACAGGACCTGCTTGCCCAGCACCACGCGGTACGTCAGGGTAGAGCTTCCAGGGGCATAAACAGAGGTGTCAGTCTCCATAGGCATCTTATCCCCCCCTGCATGGGCCCCTCTCTTACACCCCAGCACCCACCTGATGCAGTGGGCAGCCGTCAGCACCCAGTTGGTTTCAATCAGGGTCCCACCGCATGTGTGGTACCACTCCCCATTGCGGCTGTACTGCAGTGAGATCTGTGACAGCAGAGGCACAGCATCACTGTGGGAATGTTCCAATCCCTGCCCCTATCCCCATCCCTGCATCCCCCCTTACCTGCCATGGCCAGCTGTGGGGCACAGCATCTTCACCACCCACCACACGGGGGACATGCAGCGATGCCACGGCCGCCTGCCCGCATCCATAGGCTGGGTGACACCGGCAAAGGGACCTCAGCGGCCTCCTGTGCCCAGGGTCACAGCGGCTGCCGGGGTCCCAAGCCCCTCACCCCATCCCCTCCTGCACCCCAGACCCACCGTAGCCCAGCAACACAGCGAGACACAGAGCACCCAGCATGGCTGCAGCCGTCCAGAGTGCATGGAGGGGCCACTCACCCCCTTATAGCACCCCAGGACCTTGGGGTTGACCCTCCCCTGGCCAACATCTGGTGAGTGTCCCACGCTGGGGGGCAGCTCCTCAGCCCCATTGCTCCATCTTATCAGCCCCCTGGGAACAGCCACAGCTGCCCATCCAACGTGGCACAGCAGGGACGCCTGGGGACACACAGGGTCCCTCCTGGGGGGTCAGCCTGCAGGCAGCTCCCCCCGCCACACTGATCTCTGTGGTTGCAGGCAGCCCAACTGCCCCCAGCTTCCAGGGTGCAGCCTCCAAACCTGCTCCCCCATGCACCACAGGAGAAGGGTCTCCTTATCTCATGCTCCACATGGCCAAGGCCACCCAATACCCCACAGGCGCCCTGTGGGGCAGGGGGGGCAGCCCCATAGCACAGGGATGCTGAAGACCTTCAGTAACACCCTATCTGGATCATGCCCCCGGTGCTTCCTATGCTGATGTCCCAGCACCTCCATGGGTCATCCTGCTTCACCACCACCCGCAGCAGTGATGGGGTGCCTGCTCCCCATGTAGCTCCTGCCACTACCATGGACACAACCAGAGCATGGCTGCACCTCAGCCCCACACACAGGCACCCAGCTTAAGAAATATAATATTTATTTGGGATTAAAATAAAAACCCAAAACACACAAAACACACAAACACCCCCCGTACAACGACCCAGGGTGACACCGCGGGACAGACGCATCGGTACAGCCAACATGGGAGCTCACCCAACCACGTGTGGCTACAACACTCATCCTCCTGGGCCAAACACAACATGAAAACACAGAACAGCCTCAAGAGCCAGCAGCCACCTTTGCACACAGCTTCAGAACAGAGACACAGCCCTCGGGGGCTGCACACCATGGGAGGCTCCCACCCCCCGGCACTGCACACACGGACCCCTCCGGCAGCAATGGCAACAGGCACCGAGTCACTGTGACCCCCCCGGGGTGAGTGCCCGAGTCCTGCACGGTGCATGCACAACACAACAGCGTGGGGACAGCACCCCCGGGCACGGCTGCCCCGGCAGGAGCAGCCCCTGGCAGGGACACGGCGCTGTCACCCCTTGGGCAGGGGCAGCTCGGCGAGGGGACAAGAGAGGGGTATGAACAACACCTACAGGCAGCACAGCAGGGGAAGGGAGGGCCGGGCTCTGTGCCGAGCCCGGCCTTTGGGCAGTCACAGGCACACAGCTCGGGCATCGCTCCCGTTACAGTCAACACGTGGCACACGTGGCATTCCCGGCTCCAGGCACCGCACACCAGTCCTGCCCGGCACTGTGCCCTGTCACTGCTTGAAGGTGGATTGGAGCTCCTTGAACGCTGCTTTTCTCTGCTTCATCTCCTCTGCCTGCTTCTTCTTCTCCTCCTGCTCTGCCTTGATCTCCTCCTCGAAGCGGCTGGCATCATGGATGGCTTGTACCTGCCGATGGGGACACATCTGGCTGGGGCCACCAAGACCCCACCAACATCCCCACCCGCTGCTCCCAGTGAGCTGGCACCAAACCACCCTTGTGCATCACCACCCTGGGTATGGACATCATTACCTTGGCCTCAAAGAAGTTCTTGGCACCTTTCACGCCCTCTGTGGAGACATCGATCTCGGAGAGCCGGGCCAGGGCATGCAACCCACTGTCCTCCTGCAGCTCTCCTGCTGCTGCCTTGCGGAAGATCAGCAGGAACTGCAAAGAGAGACACTGGTGTTGGCCCCTCCAAGACCTCAAAGCCACTACAACACCCTCTCCATCACCTTAGAACCATGCCAAGCTCAGCACTGAGGTGAGCAGCACCAGGGTTATGTTCATGCCAGTGTGGCGCCCTCCCCATGCCCTTACCTCCCGAAAGCTGAGCTTGCTGTCCAGGTCTTCATCCACTTCCTTGATCATGTTCTTCAAGCCCAGGTGCGTCTGTGGAGCCCCCAACTTCTCCATCATCAGCTTCAGCTCCATCAGGTCAATGAAACCATCTTTCCCCGCATCGTACCTGCAGCACAGAGGGATGGTCCTGTCACATCACTGAGTGTCTCCTCTGCCCGGGGAGCGAGGCAGCAGGCACAGGAGGAGGTAACAGCAAAGATGTGGGCACCAACACTCCCAGGCAGCTCGCCAGACCATGGGAAACTGCTGGCAAACCACTAACAGCCCCCAGAGCATCATCTGGGATCAGCTCCGCTTCCATGCGGTGCTTGGCAGGAGAACCCCTACAGATGCTGCCAAACCTGCTGCTGGCTCCCTGGGCACAGGGCCTGAGCACACCGCCACCTCCTCACTGTGACATCTCCAAGTGATGGCTCCTGCCTGCCCAAAGACCCTCAGCATCCATCAATGCGCCTGGGCTTGGCCAACAAGTCCAGACTCATCACTCTCCATAGCTACCTGACAGGAGATTGTAGTGAGGTCAAGGTCGGTCTCTTCTCCCAAGGAACAAGTGACAGGACAAGAGAAAAGGCCTCGAGCTGCACCAGGGCAGGTTTAGATGGAGCTGAGGAACAATTCCTTCCCCAGAGGGTGCTCAGGCATTGGAACAGGCTGCCCAGGGCAGGGCTGCAGTCACCGTCCCTGCAAGTGCTCACACACTGTGGAGACGAGGCCTCAGTGCCATGGGTTAGTGCTGGCCTTGGCAGTGCTGGGAATGGTTGGACTGGACGCTCTTGAAGGACTTTTCAACCTCATTGTCTCTATGGCTCTAAAGGGGGCGGGCTGGCAGCGCGAGGCTGTGGACCCCATGGGAAGCACGGGGAGGTGAGGGGCTGGAGGTGAGCGTCCAGAAGGGCGAGCACTGAGCTGTGTCCATGGGGACAGGGGGACTCCGGATGCCCCCTGAACTGCCCGTTCGAGGAGCGCTGGGAGGTGGCCGGAATCGTCAGCTTTGGCTCGGCGCTGGGCTGCAACACGCTGAGGAAGCCGACGGTGTTCACCCGCGTGTCCGCCTACATCGACTGGATCAACGAGGTGGGTGCCGCGTGCTCTGCCCCCAGCGAGGGGCTGCCCCTGCCCAGCGCCGGGGCTCGCTGCCATGTCCCCTCTGTCTTGTCCTTGGCAGACAATAAGCAGCAACTGAAGATGCGGCGCGAGGGGCAGCGCGTCTCGAGCGTGATAAAGGCACAAGTGCTGAGCTGGTCTCGCTTGGTCTGGTTATTGAGCGGGGGGGAGCTGGGGGCAGGCGGCTGTGGCTGGGGATGCTGGGGTTTGCAGGGTCCCCACGTTGCTCAGTGAGGGCACTGGGGCGAGCTCAGCCTGCAGCTGTGGGGAGCAGGGGTGGCATCCATGCCCTCAGCACCAAGGGGCTCAAGGCTTTGCTGGTGGTTTGGGGGAGAGGGGCTGGGGTCTGACTGGGGGCCTGTAAGGGAGCCAGTTGGCCCATGGGGAGCACTGAGGGATGCGGCAGCTCCAAAGTGCTTTAGGGGCCTTGGTTGTCCTTGGGAGTGGATCAGGCTGCCCAAAGAGGTGGTGATTGCCCCATCCCTGGCAGTGCTCAAGGCCAGGCTGGACAGGGCTTGGAGCAAGCTGCTCTAGTGGAAGGTGTCCCTGCCCGTGGCAGGGGTTGGAACTGGATGAGCCTTAAGGTCCCTTCAACCCAAACCATTCTCTCATTCTCTGGTTCTATGTCTCAGGGGACTTTGCTGGCCCTGGGCTACTTGAGGACAGGTAAATTTCAGTGGGGGTCTCAAGGGTTGGTCCTTGGGGGGCTGACTGGTCCAGGGAGGAGGGTTGCAGGACCTGCGCCATGACCCAGGAGCTGAGTGTCTCACTGTGGGTCTCCTTCCACAGTGTCTGGAGGAACAAGGTGGGTGCTGGGTCTGGCAGTGTGTGGCTTGCACCCTGGCTGGGGGGTCCCCAGGAGGAGCCAGGGCTGCCATAGGAGGAATGTGGGGTTTTGCAGAGGAATGTGGGGTTTTGCACCGTGCCTGGGGGAGCGGGTGTGCAGAGGCTGCGGATGGTGCTGTACCTTGAGGAAACAGCCTCAAGCTGCACCAGGGCAGGTTTAGATGGAGCTGAGGAACAATTCCTTCCCCAGAGGGTGCTCAGGCATTGGAACAGGCTGCCCAGGGCAGGGCTGCAGTCACCGTCCCTGCAAGTGTTCACACCCCGTGGAGGCGAGGCCTCAGTGCCATGGGTTAGTGGTGGCCTTGGCAGTGCTGGGGACGGTTGGACTGGATGATCACGGACTTTTCAACCTCACTGATTCCATGATTCTCTGTCTCTCACTGAGCCTGCTCACAGACCCTGGCAGGGACAACCCCTCAGACCACCCCACTGACCCCTCCATCCTCCCACTACCTGAATGGAGCTGGCAGCTCCCCGTGTCTGGATGTAGTCCTGGAACCCTGCAGCACAGCACAGGGGACTCCTGCTGCAGAGCCAGCACAGCTCTTCATCAAACACAGCTCCACAGGGCAGACGGCTGCATCTCCCCAGTACCCCTCCATCCTCAATGCAAGCCTCACCGCTGCACCTCACACCACTACCGTCCCTGGGCACCACACGGGAGGAGACCCTGCAGGCAGCCCAGGGCCATGCAGGAGTGTCCCAGCAGCATCACTCATCACGAGCAGGCTTTCTCCTTTCGGTGGCTGACTCGTGCTGTGCCTGCGGCGCTGCAGCCGCCTCGCAGAGCACCAGGCTCAGCACGCCGCAGGTCTGTGACTCATTTGTACCTTCCCTGCTGCGGTTTCGCTCTGTCCCTGTCGCCTTCCTGCTCTCCCACGCTGTGGGGACTCTCTCACAGCACTTGGCCCTGCTCCCCTCTGCCTGCTGCTGCTGTCAGCCCGGAGGTGGGCTGGGGGAGCAGCCCCAACGTGCTTCCTGTCTCCGAGATCCCTCTTGGAGCATCACACAGAGTTGCTCTGCAAAGGGCAAGTTTGCCAGCCTGGCCCTGCTCTTTCATCCCATGCAAGGCATGCCCCAGCTGCAGGGCACTTCCTTACTCTCACTCCCCTCCTCTCTGCTTTCTGGGGATGCCGGCATCCCTCTGCTTCTCCCATGCGGCACCATCTCCCCCCTTCAGGCAGCAAAACCCCTCCCACACTTTACACCATACAGTCAGATCATTGCATTGCAAGGGTGACAACGGCACACGGCTCAACAGCGTCCTTCCCTTGGGAAAACCCCCTTTCCCAGCTCCCAGACCGCCGCGGGCTGCCTCACGCTGCTCCTTTCGCTGCAGTGAGGCACTGCAAACACGTCTGCTCCGTGCGCCTGGCTCCTTACCTGCGTGGTGCCGGCCACATTCCCACCACACGCCATCTGCACCACGATGAGCTCCCGTGCTCAGCATCACCAGATGGGTGCTCTGGTCTTGGGGACCCTAAGCGTGGTTGTACCCTCACCCCAGGCTGCATCCAAGAGACTGTAAGCAGCAACCAGCACATCTGTGTCCGGGTGGGAAGAAGCAGGGAACAGGGGGGCTCTTGCACTGCCTGCGATGCTGGCAGAACATTGCCTGCACCTCAAACAGCCCCCCCCCCCCCCCCCCCTTGTGCCTTGGGGCTCGCTGCATCCAGCCCCTCCACTCTCTCCAGCAGTGCCCAAGCAAGAGCCTGCAGCACATCTACACAGATTTCACCCCCGGTTTACACCGGATGGGGCCAGAGGCAGCAGCACACTGCAGGATGCTCGCTCCTCTCCATGCTCCCTACAGCCACGCTGCCTTTGCATCATCCATAAGGATACTCCGGGCCATGCCACTTGCGCCCCCGGCACATCCTGGTGTGACCATGGTTACAGACACCGCAATGTCAGTTTTCCCCTGGAAATTTCCAGGGATCGATGCCAGGTTCCCCCCGGGCAGAGCCTGTGCACCGAGTCACGCTGCACCGTGCGTGGTGGCACGCAGTGAGGCTGGGGATGCTGGGGACGCACCGAGAAGTGGGAACTCCTCGGTGCTGCAGCAGAGGGAAGGCAGGGGGGTCCCTTGTGGTACGCTCCAGCTTTCCCGGCTGCAATACAAGGTGCCAGGGTCACTCCTGCCAGGAGATGGGGGGGGACCCGGGTCCCTGTTGCTGAGATTTGGGGTGTGCAGGAATCTCTCCTGCAGGAGGCTGGGGGAAAGGTATCCCAGGCATCCCCCTGCAAGGAGCTGTGGAGGGGGGAAGTCCTTGGGATCCCTTCTGCAAGGAGTTGGGGGTATCCCAGGCATCCCTCATGCAAGGGATGGGGAGAGCCTCCTACGAGGAGCCAAGGGAACCTCCTGCAAGGTGTTGCGGGGTTCCTCCTGCAGGGACCTGGCCGGGGTCCCCCCGCCGGTGCCCGGTGATGCCGCCCGGCCGTCCCCGCTCTCCCCGGTACTCACTGTCGGAAGAGCCGCTCCATGTCGCGGAGCTGCCTCCGGGAGAACTCGCGGAACTCCGCGGCGGGGCTGAAGACGCGGCGGCCGCCCCCGGGCGAACCCTCGAACGCCGCCCGCCCCAAGGGGCTGCCCGGCCCCGGCCCCGGCTCCGGTCCGCGGCCCCGCCGCCCCGACAGCTCCTCCGCCGCCGCCGCCATGGTGCCCGGATGGCCGCGCCTCCACGCCCCGCCCCGCCGCGGGGGGGTCCGGGCCCCTCCGCCGCTCCGCTGCCTCCGTAGGCCCCCTTCGGGAGAGCCCGGGCGTGCAGGAGCCGTGCCCGGCGCTCAGCAGGGGGGAGGCGGCTCCCACGGGCTCCTTCCAGCTCCATCCATTACTCCCGGGGGGTCGGCATCGGGAATCGTGGAGCAGCCCGACCCCACCAGGCAAACCCGCGGGAGATGGCCGCAGCACAGCCCGGCAGGGAATTGTCAACCCTGCCCAATGCTGGGCTCCTCAGAACGAGACAAGGAGATGCTGGAGAGGGTCCAGCCGAGGCCACAAGGATGCTCAGGGCTCTGGAGCATCTCTCTCATGAGGAGAGATTGCAGGAGCTGGGCCTGGTTAGTGCAGAGAAGAGCAGCCTGAGAGGGGATCTCATCAATGCACATCAATAGCTCAAAGGTGGGTGCCAGCAGGATGGTGCCAGACTCTTTCCAGTGGTGCCCAGTGACAGGATGAGGAGCAATGGCCACTAACTAAACCACAGCAAGTTTCACCTCAACGTGAGCAAGAACATCTTTCCATTGAGGGTGGCAGAGCCCTGGCACAGGCTGCCTAGGGCATTCCTCCTTCTCTGGAACCATCCCAAACTCGCCTGGATACGTTCCTGTGTGCCCTGCTTTGAGTGGCGCTGTCTTGGCAGGGGACAGGACTGGATGATCTCCAGAGGTCCCTTCAACCCTTATGATCCTGTGAACCTACACAAGGGAACCAGGTCATGCCTTGCCCCAAAATCAGCTCAGGGCAGCACGCAGCTGGAAGCCCACAGTACATCAAGAGGGAAAACTGCCATGGCCAGAGCCCTGCAGCACAGCCACCAACCACATAATGCACCAGAAATTAGGCATCAGCCACAGTGTGCCCACAGGCGCCCAGCAGCACATTCACAGACGCTATGATTCCTGCCTCAGCCCCTCTGTGCTGTTTCTCACCCTTTGACTTCTATTACAAATACCGACAAAACCCCCAAGGGGCTGTGCTCACATCCACGTTATCCTTTGCTGGAAAGCTCTGCAGAGAACTCTGCATAGGCTGCTCTGAGCAAAGCAAAGTGGCTGCGGGCAAATGGGCATAGGAGCTCCCAGTTTCCCTCAGAACACCACTGCTCCTCAGAAACTAGGGGCTGCTCCTGTTCTTCCCTTCCCACTGGTACAGGGACATTCACTGTGGCTCCAGTCAGTGATGCACTCCTCTGTTTCCATTCTGCACCATGCCTTGTGCTCCAGCTCCCCAGGGCACCACAGGAGGTGGAAGTGCAAGGGACAGTGTGGGCCGTGCAACAAGGCTGCTTCAGAGGCAACAGGACAGGACCCAGACGACTGATTTCACTCATATAGTCTGTACAATGGGCTCTATTCACACACACAATGCGTACAATGGGCTGTATCCACACCACCTTTCCTACTGCCATACAGCACACCACACACCATGGGACCCATACTGCAGGAAAATAAGGTCCTACACCAGCGTGCCCTGGAGCTATGGGATTCCAACAGGGGCTCCTCAAAATGCACCAAAGCCTTGTACTACATCGGACATTAGGAAGTCCGCAGCACAATGACCCATTCCCACTGCAGACCTTCACCTACCAAAGGCCCACGTGGTGCCTCTCCTATGCACTTCCCATCTTGACAGCTTCTGCTGTGCACTGTTTGGCCTTCAGCTTGCCCAAGCAGAAAGGCTTCTTGGCTCCAGCCTGCAGAACAGAAGGACATCAACACCACGTTCATGGCCCAGACCCCTCTATATAGCTGCCTACATTCCTGTTGCACTCCATCTCCTGCAGTGGAAATGCTGCTGTGCAACTAAGCAGCAGGGCCCCAACCTCTTGGGATGGTCAGATGGACCACAGGATCTCAGGTGCCTGATGGATGCTGCATGAAGTGCAGGGGTTGGGTATCACATGGAGCATCCAGCTCTTCGCTTGGCATCTGCCCGGCTGGGGCTGCAGAAGAGCACAGCCACTTGCAGTACGCAGCAGCCAGACCCACCATGACTTCCTAATGGATCACAGGAGCTAGGGAAGCACATTCCAGTGGGCTCACAGCTTCTGCTGAGACAGCACATTGGGCTCCTTCACCTTCCTGGCTGCAGCAAGTTCCCCATGAGGTGCCCCACACGAGAGACATCCCCAGAGCCAACAACACTTGGCACCTTTCAGCCCTATGGATCTTCACCCCAATCCTCACTCTTCATTCACCAAGTGCCTCCCCAGTGCTCATTTCAGAGTGCAACATCAGGCATCTGCACCCATAAGGGGAGACATCTCCTGTGACAATGGACATTTCACACCCTCCTTACATCTTTTGTGCACCCCAAGAAGGCATCACACCTTCCCAACCTCTGCACAGCTCTGGATATCACCAGTGTCACCTCCCTTCTGCCTGCAGGGCTTGCCTTGGGCATCTTACCAACAGTGGAGTGTTCTGGCTGTGCCATCCATCCCTCACCTTCCTCTGCCAGCACCACTGAGCCTGGAGGTGTTTGCTGGCCATCATGACCTGCCTTTGACCACTCAAGCACTGGGACCTTTGGCTCCAGTTGTCCTCATGGGTCCTTGCTCACCTGCTCCCGTGGTCTCCCCCTGTGCAGCTTGGCTGCTCGCTGCCTCTTCTCCTGGTTCAGCTGGAGCTGTGTCCTCTCCAGCGCCTCCTGCAGCAGAGCCTTCTCTTCTGCCTCCCTGTAGGCTTCCTCCTCCAGTTTGGACACCTCCTCCTGGCACCTCTGCAGGGATGCCTGGTTCAGCCTGTGCACAATGGGGGGGACAAGTTGTCACCTGCATCAGCCCCTCGAAGCCAGGCTCTGCCTGGGAGCAACAGCTTCCCAGCAAAACCGTATGATGCTGGTGTCCCTCCCAGGGCCATCCACCCTCCATGGCAGGATGCTCCCGGACATCAGAGCATCCAGGACTAGGTCTCACTCAGACCCATGGCTGGCAATGGCCACCTTGCCTCTCAGTACCTCAGCTGCTCCACTCTGCCCTCGTATTCTTTCAGCTTTTCCTCGTTTCTTTCCAGGCAACTCTTGAGGTTCCTGATCTTGTCACAGAGCAGCTCCAGGTCCTTCCGCCTCTGCAGCCCTGCTTTTCCCCTCTCCTCCGGAGGAAGGTGCCTCAAAGACTGCATTCCCGACACTTCCTCCACCTTCATCAGGCTTCCCAGAGTACTGATTGCATCCAGGTACTGCAGGAAGAGCAGGGAGTGCATTATTTCCTTGCCCTGCCAACTCCTCCACTCTACTGCATCCCACCGTTCAGCCATCTGCTTCCATCCTGCCCAGCTCAGGAGATGCCAGTGTCACATGGGAAGCACCATTTCCTTCCCTGTGTTTCATTTCAGGGAGCGTTTCCCCTCTGCGAGCTTTGCTCCTAAACCCACACCTGACTGTGGTTCCTTTGGGCTGTGTGCTTGGAGGCACTCAGGATGTGGCACACAGCAGTGCATCCCAGCTCCGGACCAGCCTGGGATTCAGTTCCGAGCTGCACAACTCTTTGGGGTTGGGTATTTTTCCTTTTTCAGGATGATCCATTTTCCCTGCTGGATGTTTTCCTGCCCTTTTCGGTGGGAAGAGACCCCCCTACTTACATCTGAGGTGTGTTTGCAGACCACCTACACTCTACAAGCACCATTTGAACATGTCCATCACTCACTCACCATCTTCTCACCAAAGTCTATCGTGTTGCCCATCTCCCAGCTCACTGCCCCGTGTGAGCCCCCATTAGGAACACAGCCAGGAACCTGCACAAACAGGGAAAGACCAATGGAGCCCATGGAATGCCTGGCCTTGGGTTGAGCATCTCACATGTTGCCAGATTTTCCATCTCCCCCTCTCAGCTTCTTTCTTAGGATATTAGAAAGCTGAATTCTCCCTGTTACAGAGAGCACTTTCCTGACCTAGCACCATAACCCAAGCACCATAAACCACAAACTGCCTCCTTACCTTGCTGGCCTTCAGATTTGGCCCTGACACGGGTGTGGGTTCCTTCTCATGACCTGTTCTCTGGACTACTTCCTCTGCTAAGCATTTTGTGAGGACCACCAGAGGCTCTGAACCCTTCATCGTGGCAGCTGGAGGTAAAAGAACAGCCACTGAGTTGTCCCACTCTCTGTATGGCATGCTGAGGCTTCATCTCTCAGCTGCTTTTGAGGCTTGCCAGGTTTCCTCTTATGGTGACTGTGCATGGAGAGGTGCATGGGCTCTGGAGCTGAGCCTGCACCAGCTTTCCTTGCAGATATTGCTACTCCAGGGTTTGGCCACTGCTTTCCCCAGCCTGTTTTGCAGATGGGCTTTCAGAGCTCACACCACAAACAGCTCTTCTACTTCCAGCTTCTAACAAAGGTGGTGCTGCTTCACCATAGTGCTCTCAAGACAGGGATACAGAAAATGGAAAGGGACTGAGAAAATGAGCTTGGGCATGCAGAAGATTCTCACAACATCCAGCACTTGCAAGACCTCAAGTCTCCTTTGGGTGTAAGCTGCTCTCACATTGAGCAGCGCAGGACCTGAGGGTGGGAATGGCCATGCACATCACCAGGCACCTGCTCGCTTCCAAACCCCTCCTGCAGATGGATGCACCTTCCCCTACCTGAGGACTGCCTCTTCTCCAGCACCTTCACCCTCCCCCGGAGCTCAGCCAAGCCTTCCCGCTGGCGCTGGATCGTCTCCTCGTGCCTGAGGCCTCGGCATCTCCTGCCGAGGTCAGCCAAGTCCAGCACTGATTCCTGGAAGAGGCAGAGCAGCCGGCTCTCACTCACACTGATCTGGCTCAGCATGAGCTCAGCTTCGACCTGGCTGAAACACAGCCTTGCTGACAGGCACTGGTCACTCAGAGCATCTCATTCGGCACCCTTCTGGGTGGATTTGTGGGGATACAAGAGCAGCATCCGAGACCCCTTTCACACTGCTGAGCCCGCTGCACCCTGGTGGGGACATAAGCAGTGGAAATGCTCCAGAGAGCCAGGAGAGGGATGGTGCATAGCTCTGAGTGGCCATGGCAGCATTTTGCTCTTAGGCTGCGCCTTCACATTCCTCAATGCACACATCCCAACTCACTCTGCAGCCTGCATATATGAATGACCTCAGGCATCACTTGTTTTTAGACCAGACCCATGTATTTCATTTCTGGGCCTCTCACAACAGGAGAGACATTGAGGTGCTGGAGCGGGGCCAGAGAAGGGCAATGGAGCTGGTGCAGGGCCTGGAGCACAAGTGTGATGGGGAAGGGCTGAGGGACCTGGGGGGTTCAGTCTGGAGAAGAGAAGGCTCAGGGGGGACCTGATGGCTCCCTACAAGTGCCTGACAGGAGGGGTTGGGCTCTGCTCCCAAGGAACAAGGGATGGGACAAGAGGAAACGGCCTCAAGCTGCCCCAGGGCAGGCTTAGATGGAGCTGAGGAACAATTCCTTCCCCAGAGGGTGCTCAGGCATTGGAACAGGCTGCCCAGGGCAGGGCTGCAGTCACCGTCCCTGCAAGTGTTCAAACACCGTGGAGACGAGGCCTCAGTGCCATGGGTTAGTGGTGGCCTTGACAGTGCAGGGGTAAGGGTTGGACTTGATCCAACCTCATTGATTCCATGATTTCCCCATTCCAGCCCCATCTGGCTTGCAGCACGATGACAAACATCCCAAAACCTGTGATGGGGCAGCCCCACACAGATACTGATGGCTGCAAACTGCCCATTCAGGTCTGGCTGCTGTTGCCTTTTGGTACAGCTCAGTGAGAAGTGGCTTATTCCTGAACCACAGCTTTGGCTGGGTCTCCAACAGTCCCCATCCCCACGTGCAGAACAGGACAGTGATACCTCCTGCTTGTCAGCTGGCTGTGAGTCACTGCTTGGCCCCCACACTGCAGCCTTCCCTGCTGGCACGCTGTCTGCCACTGCTGTGGTACAGGATGTACGGTTCCTACAGTCCCTCCATCTGCTGCTGCAGAGCCTTTCTGTTCCTGCCTTCCCTAGCACCAGGGATGGCACCAATAGAGCCAGCATCGACTGCTCAGCAAGGAAAGAAGAGGCAGCCCTTGCAGATCGTTCCACATGCAGGCTGCTATTCCTTCTAATTGGCAATTATAGCACCATTAGCACACGCACAACACTGCCTGGTTCCAAAGTGCTGTGCAAACATCAGCTCATCAGCCAGTAGCAAAGCTGCAGCATCTGCAGCCCTTGGCTAGGGAAAGGGTGGCCAGAGACCCTGCACGAGCTCTGAGCAGGCATGAGGCTGGCCATGGAGCTTATGGCTCTCTACAACTGCCTGACAGGAGGATGGAGCCAGGAGGGGCTGGGCTCTGCTCCCAAGGAACAAGGGATGGGACAAGAGGAAACGGCCTCAAGCTGCACCAGGGCAGGTTTAGATGGAGCTGAGGAACAATTCCTGCCCCAGAGGGTGCTCAGGCATTGGAACAGGCTGCCCAGGGCAGGGCTGCAGTCACCCTCCCTGCAAGTGTTCACACACCGTGTAGATGAAGCCCTCAGTGCCATGGGTTAATGGGGGCCTTGGCAGTGCTGGGGAATGGTTGGACTGGATGAGCTTAAAGGGCTTTTCCAACCTGGTTGATTCCATGATTCTGAGAAACACCATGCACTATGGATGCTCTCAGCAAACCCAGACCTCAGCAGCCTCTGTGTGCACTTACCTGCTTAGAAGCAACTTCTGCCTGTGCTGGTGTCCCAGGAGCAGCCTCTGGCTTCTTTGCCATTTCTTGAGCATCCTTCAGCTCCTTGCAGTGGGATTGGGCCTGCCTGTGCCAAGAGACAAGACCACTGTGGGACACCCTGACAGATGAAGGCTGCTCAAACAGCTTGCGGGGAGCAGCACCACCACTGACTACCATGGTGTGAGTGGGAACATTCACTTAGTTACAAGTGACTTAGTTACACGTCCACCAGCACGAGCTCTGCTAAAGCCCTGTTTCAGTTCACATGGCACTTCCATAGAGACAACATTGCTCCAATCCAGTGCTCTCACTCCCACGTGCCTTTTGCATCTTGGGAGATACCTAAATGCCATCAGCCACTGGGAAGCTATAGAACAGCATTTGCAAAGCACCCAGCCACAGCATCATGTACCTTAACTCCTCAGCGACTGCTTCCAGGGCTTGATCCTTCTTCTCCACCAGGCTGGACATCTGGGATAGCTTCTCTCGGAGCAAGTTCAATTCCTGCTCCTGGCATTTCAGCCGGGTCAGGCTCTGCTCCAGTTCCACCTTGTGCTCCTCACTCACCTCCCCTGGGATACAAGAGCTTTAGGGGTTTCTGGATGTCTCATTGCCCAGCCCTGGGGAATCTGCAGTTCTTGGTGAAATGGATGTGTCCCCTTAGATCTTGCTCTACTAAATCACTGCACAGCCAGTCCCTTTGCATGGACATAGGCCAGAGCAATCACTTGCTATGGCTGTTTCCCTTTGGATTGCAGAACAACAGCCTCCCTAAAGCACATGGTGCCCACTGGGGAGTCCCAGGCAAGGCTTAGGATGACTTAGGCTCAAAGGAGCCCACCAGTGGTGTTTTGAGAAAGATACCTCAGTTTTGCCCACCCCATCTCCACCTGATTACCTTCACCCACCGTCACCACTATTGCTTAGCCAGGGACGGGGAGGAACTCACCAACCCGAAGGGGATGGACAACAACAGTGTTGCTTGAGGGTGGCAGCACCTATTTCCCATTATCTGCATGAGTCACCTTGCTACTGCCCAGAAGAAGGATGGGAAGGTAGAAATCACGCTTCACCCACCTCTCAGGTCTGTCAGCCTGGCTCTGGTTTCTGCAAGCTCTTTGGTGAGCCCAGTGATGACAGCCTCCTTGGAGAGCAGCATGTTCTGTGCCATGACCAGCTCCTCCCTGAACTTCCTGAGGAAAGGAATCACAGACAAATAAGAGCTCAGGACAAGCTGCAGTCATTCCCCTCAGCTCTCCTAAGCTCTCCTGGGGGTATCTGTTCTGAACAAGGCACCACCAGCAAGCGCTGCTTACCACAGACAGCTGTGAGACTCTGCTGCAGGACACTGCTCCAGCCAAGCCCCCGGTGGTGCCTGGCAACTGTCACCCCGAAATCCTGCAGGACACAACAGCAATGCCAGTTAGTTCTTCATAACACACACATTTGGCCTGCCTTGCTTCTGATAGACACATCTTTTCCTTCATGGGAAGAAGGAAAAGGAACGTCAGATCCTCCTCCTTTGAAGACTGAGGAAGGTGGTTCTAACAGTGCTTAGACAGTTCCTCATATCCTTCCTTGGTCAGCATCTCTTCTGCCTGAGTGCAGCTGAAAGTCTCCTTGCTTTAGAGGGCAAAGAACCCTTCTCCAAGTGAGAAAGCCTTGTCTGTGACCACAGCATGCCATTGACAGTCCCCAAAGCCACAGACAGCAACTCCCTGTGAAACAGCTTCTTCAGGGACTTCACTGAGCTCGCTCTGCCACAGGCAAACCTCGGATCAATATCATACACAACTCTTTCCATAGCAGCAAATGTACTGCTCCCTCTCTATCAGTTTCACGGTAACCAAGTGCAGATGCTGCAGCTACCTTTCATTTTCTCCACAAGTGCTGTGTGCTCCTCCTCCAGGGTCTTCTGCTGCTCCTTGGCCTCCAGCAGCCTCTCCTCTAAAGCCACAATTGTCAGTGCGTGCTGCTTACTCTGCTCCTTGTATTCCTCTATTTCTCCCTGCAGTTTCTGTCTCTGTAACTCAATCTCCTCCTGAAGGGTCCTGAGCTCCTCGTCTTGTGCCAGCACCCGCTGCTGTAACACCATCTAGGAAACAAGGATGAGTGATGCTGGTTGGAAGCACTGCACGTGTTTTCCTTCGGGATCAAGATCCGCACCATCTCTCCTGGCTAGTGGTCAGAAAGACAGAGGGAAGGGAAGGATATCAGGGAAGGGGGAGGCTGCAGTGCCCTGCAACCGGGGACTGGAGAAGCCTTCTTCACTGAAAGCACATCCAGCCAAGTCCTCTGCCTGCGCACAGGGTGTTGAACCTACCTCTCGCACTGTGGTTTCCTCCAGCTTCTGCACAGCTTCTTGCAGCTTGCAGTCAGCAGCCTCCTGCTCCTTTGACTTTCTCTCTATAGCCTACACGAGGAGATGAGCAGCAATGAAGGTACCAAGCTTGCAGGTAGCCACCTTTCTCTCTGAAGATATGCACTGAGGTGTATTTGGAGAGGGAGGGAGCCCACAGTCCACTGATGGTCCAGCATGCTGCAGAGCACTTTCAGATGTGCTCACTCCAAGGGTGAGCAGTTCTGCTTTACCTTCCATGCAGGCCACTGACCTCAGCCATGCTCCTCAGGTGGCTCTCCAGGTCTTGGATCTTCTTCTGTTCTTCCTCCAGGGATTGTTGGTACTTGCTCTTCTCCTGGGTGACGGCGCTCTCCAGGAGCTGGGAATTGACAGCCCACAGTTCCAGGATAGGAAAATAACACACATCATTAGGGAAAAGACCTGGACTCCAAGGAATAAAGCAGCCAGGAGGGTCCCTGCTCCAGGGCAGGGACAAGTTATGGGGGAAAAGCTCAGCAGGACACAAGGCAACACAATGAGGGAGAGGATGAGGAAAAGGCGAAGCAGAGGTGAAGGAGGAGCCACTTGGCTGCTCCTTACCCACCTCCTTAGAGAACTTGACACTGGGAAACAACAACTCCAGAGGCAACAGACACGAAAGCACGTTAGAAACCGTCTTAAAGACACCACAACACGCTGTCCCCATTCCATTTACTTGCACTCCATTCACTACAGACAACGCAATGCCTTCCTAAGCTCAAGGATCTGGATGGTGCTCCTTGCTTTCTGCTCTTTCCCAGTGCTTCCTTTGGTCTCATGGGACTGCATCCAGACAACTTGAGGCTAAAGACTTCCTCTTGCAAGGCAACACTATTACAGACATCTATTCTAGCAGTCATTTTCCTAAGACAAACCATTGCCCCCGTACCTCCTTGCTCTCCTTGTCCTTCTCCAGCAGAATGTGCTTGATTTTTAGCTGTAGCACTTGCTCATGTTTCGCTTCCAGCTGCTTTGTGTGCTCCTGCAGCAAAGCTGCCTGTGACTCTTGGGCCTTCTCTAATTGTGCCTACAGGGATACAGCAGATACCGAGGTGTGACAGCAAGCACCTTAGGAGCAGGGCAAGACATAAGCCTCCTGCTTGTTCACTCACAAACAGTTCCATACAGGGATATACTGTCCATCCTTGCCCTCTTAGGGATACCAACACTGACATCTGGCTCCATCTTCACCCTTCCCCTGCATTTACTGCAGACCCAGAGACCTCAGATATTCAGAAGTCACCTTGGTTTATGGACATGTGTCTGTACCTGTAATGTCTGATTCCTCTGGGCAGTTTCCTGACTGGTTTCCACCAATGTCCCAAGAGCAGCCAACAGCCCTGCAAGAGCCAATGGAGTCTCACTGTACAAGGTGCTCACACAGCCCATGAGTAGCTCCTGGAGCATCCTCTGAGGCCTGGGGATGCTGCTTGTCCCCTTACAAAAATCACTTTGGCCACTGCTGGCCCTCAATCCCCTCACCTGGTGGTGGAGGTCCATAGACAGCAGGTAGAAGGGACCACCACTAACTTCCCCCACAGTCATTCCCTGTGCTCATTGGGATACCCAGGAAACACACTGGACCTGGGTTTCCCTCCCAGGCTAGGGCAGTGGATGTGCTGGTGTCAGAGAGACCCATGGGCAGCAGTTATGCCTTGCACCCAGTGACCAGTCCGGAGCCCCTCACAGCCCCTTGCTCTGGGATTCAGGCTCAGAGACCCCCTTGGAAAGGCTCCTGGGGCCAGCTGAGGGTTTCCCAGCTTTACTTACGGAGCTGCAGCACATTCCCACCCCTGGAGATGGCTGCTATTGCCGAGACATGGCTGGAAGGCAGCTGCTCAGAGCCCTTGTTCCTGTCACCCACCCTGCTGCATCACCCCATCTTCTTTATGGCCGGCACTTCTGCAAGAGCCAAGCCTCGCTCGCTGCTGCACAATGCTCCTGGTGCTATCATCACCACCCTGGTACCCACAGTGGGCTCACAGCTCCTCCTGCACCCTCCACAGTGGAACACCACCCAGCTCCACCCCACTGCCACCAGCACGGGGGGCTCTGCACCCCTGTGCAGTAGCACTGTGACAGGGATGCTGCCATGGGAGCAATGCTCGCTGTCCCATGCTGCTTTCAGAGGCATCACTGATCTCCTGAGGGACAACATAGCACAACGTGGGGGACAGACACAGATCTGTGCTGGGGGGGGTGTGGGGTGTGTGCTCAGGATTGGAACAGGCTGCCCAAGGCAGTGGTGGAATCACTGTCCCTGGAAGTGTTCCCATTCCCTCAGTGCCATGGGTTAGTGGTGGCCTTTGCAGTGCTGGGATAAAAGTTGGACTGGATTTAAAGTTCTTTCCCTCCCATGGCTGCTGTGTTTTCCATGCACCATTCACCTAACAAACTATGCAACTGCTCTGCCAAACCCCACAACAGAGGCAGCCCAGGAAGGGGAAGACAAAGCAATGTGGAACCTCGAGACAAGGGTTCAGATCTCCGCCAGCACAAGTGTTTCCCATATACCACTAAGGCAAATCCCACTTTGATGGCATAACCATGATGTCAATAGATGGGGTTTGCCCAAGCAGACATTGCACCTCACAGACAACCCCCCCAGAGCCCTGTGGGGGTAGGTCACACCAAGCTGGGTGACAGTGCTGCAGAGGTAGGCAACAGGAGCATGCGCGCTGCCTGAGCAGGCTTCTTAGTTGCCCAAATTGCCTGAGACTGGCACCAGCTTGGGGGCCTGGCACCCCCAAGCTCAGCTCACACTGGACTCTCTCTCCTTCACAGAGGCTATGGAGGACATCCCACCTGGAGCAGGTTTGTTCCCAGGGACAGCAGCAGGACACAGACCTTTGTGCAGGTCCATCCCCACACCAGCCAGGAGCTGCTCTGCTGCCTCCAGCCAGGACAGGAGCACACGTGCCATTTCCACCGCTGCCACCCCAATGGTGGAGATGGAGGGATCCAGGCACACTGCTTCCAGCTTCCCCAGCTCCCCTCGCAGGCTGGCGCTGCTGCAGGACCTGCTCAGGTGAGCCTGGAACAAATGCACCCAGTGACCAAGCTGGATCAATGGGCTGCTGGGGCTTGGCAATGAACACAACAGCCCTGAAAAGCCCTGGGTACAGCCATGTGAACACTTCTGTGTGACACCCCATGGGGTGATATGGGCTGGTTAATGAGGAAAAGAACATGACCCAGCTTCACTGCGCTGGCCTGCACCCCCAGAGCATGAGCAGCAGGTCAGAGAGGGGATCCTGCCCCTCTGCTCTGCTCTTGTCAGACCTCACTTGCAGCACTGTGTGCAGTTCTGGTGCCCTCAGCATCAGAAGGACATGGAGCTGTTGGAGCAAGTTCAGAGGAGGCCACGGTTTGGGAGGCACCTCCCATATGAAGACAGGCTGAAAACACTGGGGCTGTTCAGCCTGGAGAAGAGAAGCTGCGTGGAGACCTCAGAGCAGCTTCCAGGGTCTGAAGGGGACTACAAGGATGCTGCAGAGGGACTCCTCATTAGGGACAGGACAAGGGGTGATGGGTTCAAAGTGAAACGGGAAGTTCAGGTTGGAGATAAGGCAGAAGCTCTTCCCTGTGAGGGTGCTGAGGCGCTGGCACAGGGTGCCCAGAGAAGCTGTGGCTGCCCCATCCCTGGCAGTGTTCAAGGCCAGGTTGGACACAGGGGCTTGGAGCAAGCTGCTCTAGTGGAAGGGGTCCCTGCCCGTGGCAGGGGGTGGAGCTGGATGATCTTAAGATCCCTTCAAAACCATTCTATGCTATCCTTGGTGGGAACGACTCCCAGCAGGCTCAGGAGCAGAGACGCTTCTGCAACACCTCATGTTTCTTTCCAGCTTGCACTTTTGGGGCTTCATTCTCATGGATATGGATTGCTGCAAACTGACTGGTGCCCAGACACGGCCTCCCTTTTCTCTGACCTATACTCAGGCCAAGAAAACTGCCCTGTGTTGCTCATCTCCTGCCAGTTGATCACCAAGATTGAACAGGCTGACCTGGAGCTCCTGAAGGCACTTCTTGAACACCTCGGCGTTTGCAGACACTTCCTTTTCCTTTGCAAGCCTGGAGCTGATTTCCTCTTGCAGACACTTCTCTCTCTCATTACTTTGTTGGCTCTCGTCACAAACCTGTCTGACCTTCTCTATCACCTGGCAAAGCAGAAGGAAGAGGAGAACAAGGCACTACATTAACACCCTTTCCACCTGAAGGACATAGATTGTCCCAGCAAGCAGCAACTGGAGCTTGCTGCACACTCTTTGCCATGTCAGAGCCCTGGTAGAGCCCACTGACCCAAACCAAGCTGGGAGCACAAAAAGGATCTTATCTCCTTTGTATCACAGAGCAGTGTTGTTAACCTGGGATAGCTGTGGAACAACCTATGACCTGGAGAGGCTTGGACACTACTAATATACATAACAGGCACCACGACTGTCTCAAGCCGTGCCAGGCTTTGAAGGCACCATCTCCATGCACTGGCATCCAAACTCACCTGCTGCTCTGTGATGGCTTTTCCTGCTGCTGCTGGAGAACAGACTCGCATCACTTGGGTCTTGAAGGACTCCAGCTACAGCAGAGATCAACACGGGAAGAGAAATCACCGATCACTTCTCTCTGCTGATCCGCTCTGCCCAACCCATCAATGCCAAGGGTGTCCTGGTGTCTGCCATTTCCAACAGGAGGCCCCATGCAGGTTCCTGCCCTCCTCCAGACATCCCTTGACAATGTCCTGAATGCCTCCTGCTGTACTTCTACCGCTGTGGGAGGATTCCCATGGCAGAGGACCGGTGCACACCGCACAGGACAGAGCGCCTGTGCCAGGCGGATACTCCATCCCACTTTCCAGCAGGGATTTCCCATGGCTGACACTTATTTCCTCCTCTGAAACAGCCAGGGCAGGCAGAGGATGCCACCCCCAGCCTCTCTGCAGGAGATGACAACAACCATTCCCACCAGCTTAGTGCTTTATGTATTATGTATTATGCTTTATGCATTGCAGCTGGTGCTCCCATAGCCATCCATCCCTGTGCTAACCCACATGGCAGACCCAAAAGCCTCCATCAGCCCTTGGGCTCTACTCTGCACAAACCCCAGGGTTATTTTCCAAATGTGTGATCAAACTCCTCAGAGCTTTTTGGGCCTCTCAGGGAGTGCGATTCCTAACAGATTCCAGCTAACAGGACTCCACACTGGGGAGGTGGCATCTCCTCTTGCGTGAAGCACAGCTTTATCCTGGGGATGTAGCAGGATGTTACTCTGCAAAGGGCTGCCTCTGCAGAGGCACAGAGGAGGATTTGCATAGGTCCTGGACAGGAGAACTGTGATTACACATAGTACAGTGCATTTCTGTATCCTATTACAGCTTCTACACAAATCCTGTGGATAAGCCTGCCACGCTGCATCTGACCACAACTAAGCCCTGTGCCAGGGTTTGGTGCTCAGGACTCTATACCTTTGCCTGCACCGGAGCACAATGACCTTCCCTGTTTGTAACCCCATGGTTTTGCTGCTGCTGCTCCCATCCCTGCTCCCATCCCTACCTGCTGCTTGGCCCGTGCCAGGTCGGCTCGCAGCAGGCGCTCCCTGCGCCCCATCTCCTGCAGCTGCAGAGCTTGCCTGGCTCCGGCTTCCCTCAGCTCCTCCTCAGCCTGCAGCAACGAGAGCATTTGCACATCAAAGCAATACTTTGGAATCGCATCCTGAGGACTCCTGCCCCAGCTGCACACTGCTCACATCAGCCGGCTCCAAGCGTGGCTTTGCAATACCAGCGTAGCAGCAGCAACCCTTTCGCAGGGGGTGGGTTCGTGGCATCAGACCCTTAAAGCCACTTTTCCTCTTTGGACATCATCCATCCTCAACTTTCTACCCTATGGTCTGCTGCCCGAGCTAGCTTCTCCCAGTGGGGTCTGTGGAAGAGCTCTACGCACTTGGATCCAGTCTCCATACATCCTGCATTCCCAGGGCTTGCTGCTATCCCACACGACACGTGTGCTCCACCACACACCTCACATCCACGCTGTTACCTTGGCTTTCTCAGCCAGCTGGCTTCGGATGCTCTCCTGCTCAATGCAGTACTTCCGGATTTCCCCCTGCAGCCTCTCCAGGTCATGTTCCAGCTCCCTGATGCGCTGCAAGAGTCCCATGATGGTGAGGGTCTCACCAGAGAGGCTGGGCATTGCCTCTTGGGAGGACTTGAACCAGTAAGCCATACATTTTCCCCATCCATCCCATTTGTGTGCTCTGGAATTTCCTTCTTGCCTATATTTACTTTGGTTTGATCAACTTTCCGGTGGAATTCCACCCTTCTTTCTGACTGCACCCGCCTGCACTGCAATCCAGTGCTATGATTAACGCTTCTCCAGTTCATTCCTTTCTTACAGGAACTGGATTCAAAACACCTCCCTTAAAATGCCCAGTTAATTATTCCCTGGATGATGCTTTCCTGCAGTTCTCCTGTGTGCTCCATCACTCCAAATGAATTCAGACTCACATTCTGGCATGCCATTACTTCCCGATCTCCGAGTTCCTGCTTCATTTCCTCTCGGATTCTAGAGCACTGGAACGAATGGCAACACAGGAAAACACCTTCAGGGCAGGCAGATACTACAGCAAATGTCAACAGATACTTGAGTGCTAAAGCCAAGCTCCGTGCTTAGATCTTAATGGAATGGCCAAGTGCCCTTGATGGGGCCATCAAGGCATCAGAGCACAAGAGTATCCATGCCTGGAACTGCCTATATGAAACCACCACCATTAAAGCATCACCTGGTTGAGAGGAGGAGAAACATCTGCAGGGCATAGCTGACAGGGAGAAATTACTCTGGCCTTAGAAGCCGTAGAAGAGAGACAGGGGGAAGGATGCAGGAAAACAAATGCTACCTCAGAACATCCATAGCAGAACATGACATTAACAGACATTTCCAGGCTGATCACTGTCAGAATATGCTTGGCAGCTCGGCAGTCAAGGAATCTGTGCTCTGTTCTGCCTGCCCGGAGCACCCTCTCCTGCAAGCCTGTGTGTGCAGCTCCTGTCTAACTGGATGTTCCTGCATCCACAGAGCAGGGGAAAATGCAGAGGGATGCTCTGGGACATGCTCCCTGCCTCAATACAAGCAACCTGGGCCACCAGAGCAGGATGCTTACCTGGGAGACCTGGTCCCCCTCCTGCACAGAACAGCTCAAGCGCTTAGAGAACCATAGAAAGGTTTTGGTTGGAAGGCACCTTAAAGCCCATCCAGCTCCAACCCCTGCCACGGGCAGGGACCCCTTCCACTGGAGCAGCTTGCCCCAAGCCCCTGTGTCCAACCTGGCCTTGAACACTGCCAGGGATGGGGCAGCCACAGCTTCTCTGGGCACCCTGTGCCAGCGCCTCAGCACCCTCACACGGAAGAGCTTCTGCCTAAGAGCTCATCTCAGTCTCCCCTCTGGCAGGTTAAAGCCATTCCCATTGGCCTGTCCCTACAGGCCCTTCTCCAAAGCCGCTCTCTGGGTTTCTTGTAGCTCCTTTAGGTTCTGTGTCCAAAGAAGTTGAGGATATCACACTCTGATCACACTGCACTCAGGGTGACTGAGCTTGAATAGAGATCTAGGACCCAGACAACTCATCCTGCTGGGAGCAGTTTATCTGCTTCAAAGGACCTTACATTTGACTATGAGCTGCCTAAGCAGAGTGGGGCTAGTCCAGGGACCCAGCAACATCCACCTATGGTCATGTCAAGCTCATGTGAAATGAAAAGAGCATGTCATCCCCTTGCCACCAGTTAAAGTGCTGCTCCTCAGCAAAGCAGGGCACATCATTCATCTTCGGAGCACTGCTCTACACTCATTATGCAGATCCTGCAGCTCTGCCAGCTGAGGAGGGAGCTGCAAACACAGAGAAACAACCTGCTGAGTTTAAAGGGGGAAAACAGGCTGGGACACAGGGAGCCACATGAAGGGGTTTCCATGGCTCCTCAGGAGGATCTTGGCACAAGCACTTCAGGAGTACAAACAGCTACTGTGCTCACAGGAATCCAGGGCACACAGCACCTGAATGCAGAACAAGGAGAGGGATTCAGCTGGGGAAGGTGACACTGCCCTGTGTCCCCATCACAGCAGAGCCAGAGGTACAGCTCTGCACCCTCCACGTGCAGACAGCCAGGACCCTTGGGTTACAACTGCCCTAAAAAATATCCACTCCAGCTGCTACAACAGGGAGAAGTGTGACCCTTCTCAGCTTTCCCGTGTTAACCCCTATGTGAGTCACGCTGTCAACCTTGGCAGAAAGCATTGCCAGCTGATTGTCCTTTGCTCTGGTCTCCTTCTTCACTTTCTCAGCCTCTTGCTGGAGTTGCTGGATTTTCTGCTCCTTCCCAGCAATCTCCCTTTGCAGGCTGGTCACTAGGCCTGGGAGAACACAGAACATAGGTTACCCAAGAGCATCCCTGCCAAAACCCCTGAGCATCCGTCCTCCCTCCTCAACAACCATCCACCTTGGGAAGCGGGTCCAGGTTTTGGCATGCTGTGTTGGACATTGCTCTTTGACTAGCTAACTAGTTAGTCAGAGTCACTAACAAGTTCCCTGGGGCCTCACAGCACATACTCCCAGAGGGATGAGCAGCTTCTAGGGATTAGTGTTTGCTGCTTGGCTGTATCAGATCCATGTCTCTGACGCCTCCTCCCTGCCAAGAGCCCATACTGCTCCCTTATCTCCGCCAGTGCAACCAGGCAGAACACTTCTGATTCTGATCTGAATACATTGCAAAAGCCAATGCTTTGTGCACCAACTGCATTCCTCGTGCCTGATAAAGGCAGGGATAGAAGCCATCGGGAAAGGCTTCTGGTTTGGGGTGGCCTTTGCAGCCACATGAAGGTCCACAGCAGCTTGGGGGTCAGGTCTCCCCACCAGTGTGCATGGCAGCCCTTGAACAGCGTCACTTTCAGCCTCCCCTGATCACCACATGAGGCTGTTTTCCCCTACCAGGGTGCTTGGTCCCATCACTCCCTGCCTATGATGCCCATCGTGTCCCTTGCTCCAGGGGCACTTGTCACATCAGACACCATCCACAACTCCCACCGAGCTTCAGGACTCAGAAACCAGGTCAGAAGACTTCTGTGGGTCACTATAAAGCATTTGCCAGTGCTCACTCATTATCAAGAGCCAGTCCCAAACGGCTTCATGCTCCTCCTGAGCCCCAAGGACATGATACCTGCAGTCAAAGCGTGGTCTCGCTTCAACTTCTCGCTTTCTTTCCGCAGCCTCCCAATCTCCAGGTCTCTTTCATGGAGGGAATGGCTGAAAACCTGGCTAGAGCCCTTCTCTAGGCTGTTGATCTGCAAAACACAGATTTGCCCATGTTCCCTGGCAGGCCATTTTCTACCTGATATCCAGGCTTCCAGGTCTGATGGGTTACTCTTCAGCATCTCTGAGTAACTCTCAGCAGTCACTGCTTCAGATAGGGTCACCTTAGATTCAGTCCAGAGAAAGGGAAGCTGCTGGGAAGACAGGCACCGCACAGTATCACACCTCTGTGCAGCCACAGCAGAGTTGCCAACAGCAACCCAGAATTCCATCACCTTTCCTCTGCCAGGCACCAGCTTTCAGCAAAAGCTCCTCTTCACAACAGGGTGTTATTCAGTACCTGTTCCCTCAAGGTTCTGATCAGCTCTGCTTTGGCTTCCAGCTCTTGGTCAAAGGCAAGCAGCTTCTGGGTCAGCTCCACCTCGTTCCTTGCCACCACCTGAGCCAAGGTCTTTGCCATCGCTGCAATCTCCTCCTGCAGATCTCTTATTGCTGCATCTTTCTGCTTCGATTCTGTTTCCAAACCAGAGAGGGGACCCATCTCCTCCTTCTCACCCTGTGGGGAGATTAAGGGTGCCATCTGCCAGCCTGGAGCTACCACAACACCAGCAGGGACCAACTCCTGGCCACCAACCACATGAGACCTGCTCGCCCTGGCTGTGCCCACATCCTCTATCCACACATCAGTCCCCATCCAGGAAAGCAGACTCTGCAGGGACTCGTGATTGGACACACAACCATTGGGCAAGGTTCTGCCAAGGACCAGGACAGGGTCAGCATCCCTCACACCTTCCCCAGCATCACCTTCACCTTCTCTTCTGTATCCTGAGCTCCCAGGGAAGGGGCTCTCCCCACGCCGCTCACACCATCACTCAAGACGCTGGTTGAGACTGGAAAAGAGCAAATGTGATGCCAACGAACATCAGCATGAGCAGGCAGAAGTAATGCTTCTTGCAGCATCACTCTCACTAGTCTCAAAACTACTGTAAGGCAGTGACTAGTTTACACTTTTGGGTCACAACCAGCAGAGAAACCAATTTGGCACTAAAAAGACAGAATGCAAACAGTCTGCACAATAGCAAGGCATAATACACCTCTGGGAACCAAAAATGCCTCAAAGGCAGCAGCTTCATTTCTGTACCTTCACTGCAGGTTCAAGTTCTGCCTGTGCACACACCTGTGGGACTCCACAGTGCTCTGGGGCACCAGTGGTACTTCAATATACCACAATTGACTTTGTATCCATAGAATCCCAGCCTGGTTTGGGTTGGAAGGGACCTTAAAGCTCCTCAGGTTCCAACCCCTGCCACAGGCAGGGACGCCTTCCACTAGAGCAGCTTGCTCCAAGCCCCTGTGTCCAACCTGGCCTTGAACACTGCCAGGGATGGGGCAGCCACAGCTTCTCTGGGCACCCTGTGCCAGCGCCTCCGCACCCTCACAGGGAAGAGCTTCTGCCTAAGAGCTCATCTCAGTCTCCCCTCGGGCAGGTTAAAGCCATTCCCATTGGCCTGTCCCTACAGGCCCTTGTCCCAAGCCCCTCTCTGGGTTTTTAGCAGATTTCTTGTATTACTTCTGACTCTTCAAAAGACTCAACCCTAAACCAGGAAAACCACTGGACTCTGTATGAAGCTGTAACAAACTCCATGTGCAGCAAAAGCTTTGTTCTCCAGCTGCACTCTTCCCTCACTCCCTGCCTCTGCTCCGTCACCATTTCATACTTGATTTTCAGAAGCGTATCAACTACAGACCTAGTTTAAAGCTCCAGCACTCAAGACAGCCAGAAACTGTGCTTCAAAGTAGACAAAAACACCACTTCAATCAGGAGACAGAAATAGGTGCATGAATCACCAGTGCAGAGAGAGTTAGTCATCACACACGAGGAAGAAGGAAGAGGAAAAGTCCCTCTCAGCCGGAGGTGCAATGGCATTCCCCTTTGCATGTCACAGCTCGTTGCCTAACCAATCCAAATGCCACCTAGTACCACATCACGGATCTCCACTGGACAAGGACTCACACCCAGTAGCTGTCAATGCTCGGATCACAACTGCCACCACTCACATCAACTCCACTCAACATTAAGCTGCTCAGAGAGGACATCAGGCTATAAACCACCATGTTGCATTGGGGAGTACCTGCCCTCACTGCTGAGGTCCTGCTGAAAGCATCCAGGGAGACGGTGGTGGCCATGCTCCGAGCCCAGGCGCTCCTGGGTGGCTTCCACAGCAGTGGATGGGACACGCGGCCGGTAGCTCCGGGAGCCCATCTGCCTGGAGAGCCAGGGGGATGCTGCCGCTGCAGCAAGGGGAGCTGGGCAGGAGATGTAGGAGTCGAGGGTTTGGGCTCTGCAACCACCTGGACCTGCCCAGTCCACCCTGTGCAATGCTTCCTGGGGAGATCAGACACCTATGGTGGAAAAAGACAGTGTTATCAGCAAGGGTCTGTGAACGTTATCAGGCCTAAACCCAGGCACAGATCTGAGGTGAAGCAGAATTTTAGTCCTTTCCCATTTCCATTCCCCAAGGGTCAGACTTAGCTCAGGAAGCCCAAATGCTTTGCTGGAATGCAACTGAAATACTGGGCTTTGCTGCTTTTGGATCTCTTCCCTTCCTCTCTTGAGCTGACAACCATAATTGTCCACATCATTTGCAGAACCTGGAAGCCCTCATTCCACACCTCTCCTGGCTCACAGCTCCTACCCTGCCATTTCTCCAATTTTCTGTGCTGATCTAAAGCTTCTCGTGGCACTCCTACCTTGCCATTGCATTTATCAGCCCTTACACAGGGCTTTGCATGCTGCTATTTGCTGTCCTCCTTATGAGCAGAGCTTCCACCACCAAGGTCTCGTACATTGCTTACATGTAGCCTTCAATTACAAAGGCTGAACATGGCCTTAGACCTGGCCTGGAGGCAGAATTCCGTCACCCAGCTCTTCTCCCACTACTCCAGCACCTGCAATGCCCCTGTGGGCACTTGTTCTGTGCTCCAGGGTACCGCAGGGATGTGACTCCTCTCTGGGTGCTGCTCATCTTCACAACACTGTGAGTTCCTCTCACGCTGCTGAGAATGAGAGAGACCTCCCTGTGTCAGAACCACAAAGGCTTCACAGGGTGCAGTGCTGAGGTGATGCACTCTGCAGTCAGCAGGGTCAGGCTTCAAAGCTATTTCACCAGAAAAAGATCACAAAGCCACAGCAATGCAGAAGTACCCCCAGGGCTTCCTCTGTGTCACTGTTCAGAACCACTGGTCTGTGTGCATCCGACACACATGCTGTCAGAGATTCAAGTGCTCCCTCCTCCAGCACTAACCAGTTTCACCCAACCAGGGCTGGCACCCCACTGCCTGGGCTTCATCCTGCAGCTGAGCATCTTCTACAGTTCTCTTGGCTAGCTCTGGGGGCAGGAGGTCTGTTTGCTGGGCTGGGATTCTCGCTGAGACCTCCAAAACTGCATATCTGGATGTACAGGCTCCAAGCGAGTTTTCTCTGCTGGGAGACCAGGCTCCATGACTCCTCACTACCAGGCACGTGACACACACATATTCTTGGGCTCTTATTATCTATTTTCTTGGCTTCCTCAAGAGCCCAGATAATAAAACCAACACTGGAACTCACCAATCCTTAACAGTTTCATAACCCAAAGGCTCAACAACCTCCACGGACAGTTATTTTCCTGGAGATTGGAAACTGCCACTGCGTTCGACCACGTTCTGTCCCAGCTGACAGCTGCTTTGCAATCTCTTGCATGCCAAAGTCGCTGTGATGCCTTGGCCCTGCTGCACAGACCATGATAGCTCCAGTTACACGTGCAGCTGCCAAGCAAAGCGTCCATCAGGGCTGGACCTTTTCACTTGCTCTAAAGGTCTGATCTGAAGCTCACCTCCTCTGTCAGTAAGCAGCTTTTGAGGAGACATAAAATGCAAATAGAGGGGGAAAAAAAATAAAGACATTTTCCAGACCTATGCTTGCTCATGTCCAGCTTCCAGTTGGGAATCTGCTCCCTTTTCCTTTTCCCTAATAAACTGCCTGAGTTTCTTCAGCAGAGGGAGCTCAAGCTTTTCATTCCTCCCCTTCCATCTTTTTCCAAGGATCAGGGAATCCCAACCTGGTTTGTGTTTGAAGGGACCTTAAAGCTCCTCCAGCTCCAACCCCTGCCACGGGCAGGGACCCCTTCCACTAGAGCAGCTTGCTCCAAGCCCCTGTGTCCAACCTGGCCTTGAACACTGCCAGGGATGGGGCAGCCACAGCTTCTCTGGGCACCCTGTGCCAGCGCCTCAGCAGCCTCACAGGGAAGAGCTTCTGCCTTATCTCCAACCTGAACCTCCCCTGTTCCAGTCTGAACCCATCACCCCTTGTCCTATCTCTACAGCCCCTGATAAACCAGACAAGCCTGGGAGCCTGCTCCTGCTCCCTGGGCAGCAGCTCTCATCCTTACCTGGGCAGCCCCATCCACCACGAGCTCGAAGGCTGCTCCCCCCTTGCCGAAGCGCAGGACATCGCCTGGGCTCACTCTGACAGCTGCATTTTGGACCTGGCAGCCGTTGATGAAGGTGCCATGGGGGGAGTTGAGGTCCTGAAGGCAGAAACTGTTGTCCGAGGCAGTGAATTTGAGGGCTGCGTGATGCTGGGCTACACCTGCAGACTGGCAACCAAGAGGCAAGCAAGAGAAACATGATGGAATGCAGCTCTGCTCTGGTTACTGATTTGCAATATCCCCTCTTCTTGCTGGATACCCAGCATAGGCAGGCTAGAAGCCCTTATTCTTTGCACTGATGACCACAGCGCAGACAATCATAGAATGGTTTGGGTTGGAAAGGACTTTAAATCATCCAGTTCCAACCCCTGCCATGGGCATCCTGCTCCCTGCTTCCAAATCAGGACTCATTTACACCACTCAGCTGCCTTGCCCCTACCTGCAGGACGATGTCGGACCCTTCGTGCCGGCCGATGATCGTGGTGTGTGGTTTCAGCTGAAAACACCCCTCTGAGCTCCTCAGGAAGGCTCTCATCATCCAGCCCCTTCACCTTGCATGAAAAACAGCTCCTCCTTCAGCGATCCCCACCCAACACACACAGCTGAGCACGGAACTTCTTCACCACGTTACACACCAGAAATCACACGAAATCACCCCAAAGGCAGCCCTGCTCCCGGCTGGCCAGAGCCTCTCAGTAGCCTTGGAAACCTCAGCCGCGCCGGAGCCGCTGCTTCCGGGGTGTGTTTGCTCTTTGTTTTGGTTGAGGTGGATTTTTCCTCCTCCTTTTCCCAAGCAACTGACCCAGCAGCACAACACAGCTCCGCGCGGCGGTCCCGGCCGGCCCGTGACACACATCACAGACCTCCCGGGGGCACAGCCTGGCAGGACATTGTTAGTCCTGCTCCCCGCCTTTATTTATTCGTTATTAATTGCCAGGTTGGACCCAGGGGCTTGGAGCAAGCTGCTCCAGTGGAAGGGGTCCCTGCCCGTGGCAGGGGGTGGAGCCGGAGGAGCTTTAAGGTCCCTTCCAACACAAACCAGTCTATGGTTCTTGTGCATGCATGCACAAGCAGGTCTTGGAATAGAGGGGAGCTGCACGCGAAACACATGCAGGAGAACAGTGAGTCCTGTAAGATTTTACCATGCTTCATTTTGAGGCAGAAGCAGCAGGTTTTACACAGAACTCTGCAAACCGTACTTGAGCACACGCCTCAATGTTGGCTGCCACTACCAACATTTTCGTCCCTTAATCTCCTTCCAAGTGCTTTGCCTTCAACAGAGCAGCTGAGGTTTTCCAGCCCCAGTCCAGCTGGAGCATAACACTATGTGTTTCCTCAGTTGCATTAATACCAGGTCTGCCCATCTTGTGGGTTGACATGGAAAACAAGTTACCTTCCAGAGATACTGATCCAAGATCTACGTGCAACCTTCCACGCTACATGGGGAAGTACATCCATTTCTCACCTACCAGCATGGGTCTTTGGGAGCACTCACACTTCTCAGCATCCCATATCTCCCTCTGCTTTCCAAATACCAAAGGACAAGTATGCAAGAGGCAGGAGATGCTCATTAGCCATTTGGGCATTTTTGGCATAATGACTGCATTAGTCACGGCCTGTTTCACTGTAGTCACTGCACTTCACACCAGTTTTCCAGCTCTTTTCCTACACGAGACATTGGGAAAGATGCTGCTTGTGCCAGTCAGTTTCATTCAACAGGACTTTCTGGAAAAGAAGCTCGATGAAACCAATGACTCAGACAAGAAGCTTCATTTTATTAACCCAGATTTCCCAAGAGAACTGTTAGGGTTGCATTTCTTCACCAGGGAGAGAGGACCTCATGCCTTGCCTCCCACCAGACAGGCTCTTAGGGGCACACGTGCCTGGGAGGCAACTTCCAAGGACCTGCACCACCTTTGCAACCTTTCAACAAGAATAACATGGGAATCCCCCAGACCTCAAATCCCAGACTGGTTTGAGTTGGAAGGGACCTTAAAGCTCACCCAGTTCCAACCCCCTGCCATGGGCACGGACACCTTCCACTCCCTCAATCCAGGTTACATTCTGCTACTGGTTTCCTTCCCTTTAGTAAGGAAGCCCCCTGGTCAACCATGTTACTGTGCCCATCTGAGATCATGCCTTGGGGCACAGGAAAGTGAAAATCCTGCCCCGTGACAACAGAAGAGATGCAATGTGAAATAACAGCTAATGAGAGAAACTGCTAGATGGGTTTGGGCCAGCATTTCCCCTTTATCTTCATTCTGGTCAACCATACTGCCAAGTCAAGATCTGCTGTACAACCCGTAACTACAACATCAGCATCACCCCAGCAAAGCCACATGGTATCAGCAGCAAGAGGCAGAGGGCAGATTGGCTACACCAACACCAGCTAAACATCCTTGGGAGATCCTGCTTTCCACCCACACCACCAACACTCAGACCATATGAGAGAGCCCTTGCCTGAACATGATGACTTTGTCATGGATCGCTTTGCTGGAAGCCTGGGATGCAGCACATGGCCGGGATACCCATGGAGCAGGATCCACTCTGAAACGTTGTGGACCACTTGCAAAGCTCGGAGAGGGCCATAGCCATGCACGAGAGTGTAACACACACAAACACAAGGTACAAAGTGTTTATTTAGAGCAGGTCTGCTCAGGATGCTCAGCAGTCATTGCGCCCTGCAATGCACCTCCTGGCAGCCGCACACCAGCTCCCAACCCCCTGGATCCATCCTCCAAACACCCCTTTGCATCAGAACACAAAACACAACAGAGAAAACAAGCAAGGCAAGAAATCCATCCCCTCCCGAGGAGCACAGGGCCTGTCTCTGAGCTCCCACCAACAAGCACAGACCTTGGCAGGAGTTTGGGCTGGCTCCAGGCCACCATCCCAGCCCCAGACTGGAGGAAGCTGCAGTGAATTCTGGCAATGCAGTTACCCTTACTCAGACAGAAAAGATGCCAAAAAAGAAATAAAAAAAAAAGAACATTTTCCTTTTCCACTTGGAAAATCCTTGTTCAATATCAGTTTGGTGACTTGGAAACGTCTTGCTGGGGGTAAGGAGAAAAGGAGGTGAAAAGGTACATCATAGAATAGAATCATAAAATGGTTTGGGTTGAAGGGACCTTCAAAGCTCATCCAGTCCAACCCCCTGCAATGCAGGGACATCTTCATCTAGACCAGGCTGCCCAGAACCACATCCAGGCTGGCCTGGAATGTCTCCAGGGATGGGGCATCCAGCACCTCTCTGGGCAACCTGTGCCAGTGCTTCACCACCCTCAGTGTAAAGGATTTCTTCCTCACATCCAGCCTGAATCTCCCTCTTTTAATTTAAACCCATCACCCCTCATCCTATCACAACACACCCTGCTAAAAAGTCTCTCCTCATGTTTCTTACAGGCCCCTTTTAAGAACTGAAAAGCTGCAATAAAGTCTCCTGGAGTCTTCTCCAGCTGAACAATCCCAACTCTCTCAGCCGCTCCTCACAGCAGAGGTGCTCCAGCCCTCGGCTCATTTCTGTGGTCTCCTCTAGACCCTCTCCAATAGGTCCACGTCCTTCCTGTACTGAGGAATCCAGAGTGGAACCACGCTGGGTAGTCCTTATGTAAAACCACCACAAATGACACTTCTGGCACTTGCAGCCTTCATTTACTTCACAGCAGCAGACTCACTGGCATCCAGGTCTCTTTCCCCACAGTCTTCTGTAACAAGGGAAAACTCACCCCGTCCTCACGCTGCAGCACTATGCACCTACTGCATTCTCCACATTGCAGCTTCCAGGAAGCCCTGACCACTTCTGCACCCACAGACCAAGCCCCTCTTAGTGTGGTTGTTTTAACCCCCCCCAAGTCCCCCAAATCCCAGCTGCATCACAGGTTCCCTCTTTTTTTGGTGAGGGTTTAAGTCATTTGCTGGCTCCCTGGCACCTTCTCTTGGATGTCCTCGTACTTGGGCGGGGGGGTGAGCGGCTCTATCGTGATAGGGGCAGTGCTGTTCCCCTGGGCCAGGTTTAATCTGATGTCCTTCAGGTGCAGCTTCTCTGACTTGATCCTGCGCACCTTGAGCGGCTTCAGGCGCTTGCTGAGGCGGGAGCTGTGCCGCCCGGGCGGCTGCTCCGTGCCTGGCTCTGTGCTCGCAGCACCGGGTGCCGCGGTGCTGTCATCCAGCCCCGTCAGTGACTCGTAGGAGGGAAGGGAGACGCTGATCCTGGTGCTCCTGTCCAAGTCTCTGGGCTCAGAGTAGCCCGTGTTCATCACCTCCTCGTAGCTGGGGACGTAGTACTGGGAAGATGTGTCGTCGTCCTCTTCTTGGCTAGATGGGAAGAAATTAGGCTGTCAGCAGCACATCAGCTTTGTGTGGAGACGGGTTGGACCCCCTCTGCAGACCTTTAACAAATTGTTTTCCTGTCTATGTTATATAGAATCCCAGCCTGGTTTGTGTTGGAAGGGACTTTAAAGCTCATCCAGTCCAGCCCTCGCAGCATCTCCATGGCCTCCTCTGGATGAGTTCCTTTTTGTTTGACAGAACAGATCACAACCCCACCTACATTCAGACAGGTTTTTATTTCCTCGTGACGTACACCAATATTTGGTCATCACTTCCTTTGCCCTTAAAACCTCTTTTTCTATTGCACAGCAGTGATTTCTGCCCCCGGCAGAACTGATTTCTCTCCTCCCCTTCTCAAAAATCAGTCAAACTGCATTTGAAAGAGACATCACCCTCTGTCTTTCCCATTCCAATGCCTTTTGAGCTAGATAGCTACCTTTTCTGCAAACAAATTCAGCTCCGCAAGACTTTAACCCCTATGCCAAAAGTACCAGCACATAGCCTGCACAGATAAATATCTTTTGCAGCCTGAAGTTACCTTTACAATCCAATAGGGATACCCAGTTTTCTGGTTTTTTTTTCCTGGGTTTTCTTATCTGCAGAGAAGAATTCTCTGCAGTCACAGATTTGGAGAACGCTTTCCCCCAAAGCATTCCCTATGCAGCAGCCATCATCTCCTGTCTCCTCACACCCTCTGTTGTCCCATTGCCCTCCTGCTTCTCTCTGCTTGGCCACAGCTTGCACCAGGGACTGTGCTGATTCCCTGCATGGCTGAGATGGATGGGGACTTCTGCACCCTGTGTTTGCTCAGCCTGTGCCTGCTGCAGCAGCCTTTGCTCTACTCACTGGAGCTCCCTGAGCAAAGAGAAGAGCCCTGCAGGCTTTCACGAGGTCTAAACTCCATTCCCAGCCATAGCTGAAAGGCTCCTTGGCACCTCTGGCTGCACCCAATGAGACACAACCCGTTCTCCATCCATGCCCTGCTCCCCTCCACCACCATCACTGGCCCGGCTGGCCTGGCTTGCAGCACCAGGCTGCTCTCCTGCGTTAATCATTAACCAGTGCCGGCAGCATTCCCCCTCAGCACAATGCCTGTGCAGTGACAAAGGCAGGAGTGGCACGGCTGGCTGGGCCACGGCTCCATCCAGACCCCAGCCTCCACACAAACAACGCTCCCTTTCACCTACAGCACCGTGTGTACAGGTGGAGTGATTCCTTCCTCATCCCCACAGGTTTGAACCCCAAACCATGACACGTGCTCTCTTACTGCAGCCCTCCCAGCCTTACGCTCCTTGCTCCGGACCTCCTTAGGGAAGAACAGCAGCCCTTGGCTTCATTCCTTTGCTCAGCCCCACTCCCTAAAGGCTTACCTGTCTTCCTGGTGCGAGGGCTCCACAGACACTTGGTGCTGCACGCGAACAATGTCTTCGCTCTGCCTCTTCTTGTCCCGGATGTTGAGGCAGATGGAGAGCAGCAGCAGCAGCACGCCCGCCCCTACCAACACGTACGCCACCGAGAAGGTCTTGCTCTTCAGAATGCCCCCGTTGCCACGGTCGGGCTTGCTGCTGTTCCCAGCATGGGTGGTTGGTTTGTTGTCGGGGCCAAAGCCAGGGACCAGGTTCCACACAGCCATGATGATGCCGAGGACGAGCATCCCCAGCCCTATCGCTGTCAGGGCATAGTGCGAGCCGTTGGTACGAGACTGGGCCATTGCTCTCGCTGCTGGCTGGGTGTCCCCACCTTACAGCATGGCTCAGGTCTGGGAGGCTGCAGTCCTGCTAGCAGGCATGTGGTCCCCTCCCCAGGCCGGCGGTGAGCTCTGGGAAGAGATGGGAAGCAATGGTTAGCGCATGGTGTGAAGCAAAGGCTATGCAGCTGTCATTGCAGTGGCTGTGATAACATCGTCTTATGCAGCTAATGCTGGAATCTTGTATCAGTGTGTCTGTGGGGAGCGCGTCAGGACATAGCAAGGCAGCAAGATCATTGCCCGCCACTCTCATCGCAACCCTTTGCTGCCTTCTTGGCTGTAATATCCACCAAGCTTAGAAAAGAACCCGATCAGTACCATGTGCTAAGAATGCAGACCGGCCATCCTTAGGAGTGTTACAACCAACCTCTTCCCAGCACCAGGAAGAATGCCACCAAAACAACTTTCCACACTCTCTGGAGCCGCACTGCCCCAGGCAAGCAGTGGCTATCACTGCCCATTAACCTGGAAATGCTCAGGAACAAATCTCAATCTGTACATCTCCTCCTTTAGCCCTGGCGCAGACAGAGCGGGGCTCCCTGCAGCGCTGGCTGCCTGCCCTGCACTGCCTCTCCCCGCATGGAGAAGAGAAAGCAAAACTGCTGCTTTCCCAGCCAGCACACGGCAGAGCATCCTGGCAGAGAACCCTCCTGACCTCGGCTGGGGGAGGTGGAGCTCTGAGCACAACCCCTTCCTGCACCCATGGGTGAGTAACCCGGAGCCCTACAAGCAAAGCTCCACCAGAGCCTTGGACCTCCTTTGGAGCCTCCCTGCTTTACTCATGTGTGTACCAGGGTTCTCTCAGTACCCCAGCACTGCCAAGGCCACCCCTAACCCATGGCACTGAGGCCTCCCCTCCACGCTGTGTGAGCACTTGCAGGGACGGTGACTCCAGCCCTGCCCTGGGCAGCCTGTTCCAATGCCTGAGCACCCTGTGGGGAAGGAATTGTTCCTCAGCTCCATCTAAACTTGGGGTCTGAACCTTTGTGCCTGTTCCCAGTCTCTCCGGGCTTCCTGGGGCACCTCACCCCTGGGAGAGCACAGGATTTACAATTCTACATCATCTCTGCGCCTGAAAGTTTTATGCAGATCCCTCAGCAATCAGATTAAAGCAGGAGACCTGACATACAAGTCTGTGTCTCTATTGAATTAGCTCTTCTTTTGGCTCTCCAGAGCATGTGTTTATCACTGCTTTAGCAATAACCCTGACGTCAGTGGCCAGAGAAGGAGCTGCTGCTATCTCTGCCTCTGGTCCAGCATCCCTGGCGCTGGGGGCAGCCCCATCCAGATGGACACCCATCAGCACAATGAAAGGCTGCTCCAGCCCTGCTCCAGCACTTGCCTGCCCAGGGCACATGGTCTTCCCTGCAGGCAGACCCACCTTCATCCCCATCCCACACATGCTTGCAGCCCTGGCAATGATTTACACCAGGACCTCTGAATCATTAAACTCCACTGGTGTGGCTGCAAAGCCAGGAGCACCTCCACCTCCTCTGTGCTTTCCTGGGCTTCGCACACCTCTCACCGGCTCCCTGCAAGCTGCCAGAGCCAAGGGGCACCTTATGACTTCTCTTGGGACATACCCAACTATTACTTCAGCGTGGGAGGGCTTGGGATCAACCACACACCACCACCACACCTGGAGACAGCCTGGAGGCCTTTGGCACGGGCAGCAGCCAGGGTGGCAGCAGATAGCATCTTCCTCTCTGAGGGAGACACCAGCCCTTCATAATGGTGTTCCCACTGTGGGGATGCAGAGCTCAGATGGAGTCAGCCTCGGATCGTGCTCTGCATCCCAGTGCTCCTGGTGAAACTCTAACCCCATGGAGGTGACTCACGAGGAAGCATAACAGCCACCGCTGCCTGCAGCAGCATCGCACTCCCTGCCCTCCGCAACCTTTGGATCTCTCCCTGACACCACCTCCCGGTCCTGCTCCAGCAGCAATAGCTTTGTCATGGGCTCACGAGGAATGAGTCTGCATCCAGGGAGCAGGTGAAACCCCGATGCAGTCACAGAGAATGGGATGAGCTTGCCCCAGGGCTTCCAAGGAGTCAAAGCGTGATGCACGGCTTGCAGTGTGCCATGATGGAGCAACACAGGATCATGGAATCATGGAATCAACCAGGTTGGAAAAGACCTTTAAGCTCATCCAGTGCAACCATTGCCCGACACTGCCAAGGCACCACTAGCACATGGCACATCTACAGTTTGGGAACACTTTCAGTGACTCCAACACTGCCCTGGGCAGTCTGTTCCATGCTTACACCCAACCTGCCTTCTCATTAACCACCTTCCCTGCTAATTGGTGGGAATAATGACCTCATTCCTGCAGTGGCAGAAGCCTTGTCACACAGAGGTTCAACCCCCCCCCAAGGAGGCACAGACCAACAGGTCACAACTTGGGCTGTATTCTCCCATCTTTAGGCCTTTTTGGCTGCCCACGTTCCACTGCCCCAGCATCAGGGATGCTCCTGGCCAGATACAGCCCAGAGGATGGAGGGAGTTTCCTCCCTGCACCAGTGGTGTGGGAAATACCCAGCGCCATGCAGCTGAGCTGAAATGCCGGTTAGGCCTTTGGACAAACACCCACAGCCTGTTCTAGAGCATCTCAGCAGGGAATAAAGACCCGGAGGGACAGCCCCGTGCAGACTAGCAGGGCTTTCCCATGTTTTGCTGCTTACGCTTCCTGCCAAGAGTGCACAAGAATGTGACCCACATTCACTGCTCTCGGCATTCCCGACAGACACTTTAGGAGCTGTTTCACCAGTTTTCTTTCTCCTTAAGTTTCATTTTTAAGGACTCCTCCTCAGTTGCACTATTGCAGACAGCACCCGGCAAGCAGCAGTGCTTTCTCGGAACACTACACAGGGTGCTTCCCCCTTCTCCCAGCCCACCCAGAGGGGACCCCATGGCCCCCGGCGCTGCAGCTTCCTGCAAAAAAAGGGCATCATGGGAAATCCAAGGCTTCCCGGTGCATTCCCGAGCTCAGGAGGCTGCAATGCAGCCGGACAGACACGCTGAGGGGTGCAGAATAACAGCGTTCAAGGCCAGGTTGGACGGGGCTTGGAGCAAGCTGCTCTAGTGGAAGGTGTCCCTGCCCGTGGCAGGGGTTGGAGATGGAGGAGCTTTAAGGTCTTTTCCAACACAAACCAGTCTGGGATTCTATGATTAGCTTGAACTATGCCACTGAAGTATGAGAAACTGCCTCCCAGACTCTCTTTCTCCATAATTTCATCACAGCATCAGAGCAGTTCTTGCTGCAAAGCAGTAATGGACTTGGACACAGAGTCCTTTTAAATTTGTATTTAAGGACATTGCCATTTATTCCTGGGGATAATGATACTGCCACAGCCACCAAAGCCACGCTGGCACAGGCTCCCAGCAGGTCAGTGAGCCCTCACCAGGTACAGCCTGCTGTGTGCACTGTCCGTGCTATTCCCAAGCCCGGCTCACACAAGCAGCCAAGAGCAGCCTAACACCCCGGGGAAGAGGCTGCTAAACCAGAGCTTTGGGGGCTTTTCCTCTCCTGGGGCTGGAGAAGGGAGCTGAATTGCCAGCCTATGCTGTGTGCCCGGGCCTGGGAAAATCCCAGCACTTGGGCTTTGTCTCCTTCCTGCTTCCCTTTGAATTCCACTTCGCACCTTTGTGTTCGCTTTTTGTTCTCCTTTACTTTTCCTGATCTGCTGTTTCCTGCCAAGATAAAGCTGTTCCAGCAGCCTTCCCCCATGGTTCTTGGCCTGTGACCTCACTCCGTGCCAGATACCACCCTCTCCTTTGAAGCCTTTCAGCGCCTTCAGACATTACCCATCTGCCCTTCTGATGTCCCCCGAAGCTAAATCTGGCATTCCTATTGCCTCGGAATGCTTCCCAGCCCTCCTGGAGGGCTTTAAGCAGCTCCCATCACACCACAGGAGACCTGGAACCTTATCTCAGCTTGGTTAGTGCAAGACACTAACCTGGCACATCGTGCTGGTACCACCTTCCTCATCCTCACCCTGGGTTTCAGCAATGTCCTTCATCTCACTGTGCCCCAAAGCAGTATCACCTTGCCCCTCACTTCTCAAACAGCCAACAAGCAAGAACAACCCAGAGAGGAGCCAATGGAGCAGCAAGGGAGTGATGGAGGATGCAGGGGGAGGGATGAAGCTGGCCGGGCAGCCAGGCACAAAGCCCCAGTGTTCACCCAGGTAGGCACAGGTATTCCCATAGGGCTGGAGGTTTGCTGGGGATTAGGTTGCTCCACGCTTCCTGCACAGCTCATACAGGAGTTCTGGCTGCTTTGGTGCAGCCTTAACACAGGTTTCTGCCTAACAAACACACTGGGAACAAGAAACACATTGAGCAGCATTCCCGAGATGGACACATACCTTGCTGCTGGGAGCAGACAGCCCTGCCCTGGCCTGCCAGGATCTCCATGTGAGTGCAAATACAGGCAGCTCCTTTATGGTGCTGAGCATCACCAATCCTCAGCTACCTGCAGGGTGCCGATGGGCAAACACTGCTCCTTCTGCAAGCATTTCCTGAGGTTTTTCCCCACCCGTGTCATTATCCATAACAAAAATCAAAGGCATCTCATACTTCCGAGTCACCTGGGGTGAGGGCTGGGCTCATCAGCCACACACCCATGTGTTCCTCGTGGCCATCTAGGAAGCTTGTCTTCCTGGCTGGCACGCCAAGACACCCAGGGCCTTTTGAAAGCTGCAAGATCACAGAATCACAGCCTGGTTTGGGTTAGAAGGGACTCACATCAAAGGAAGTTCTTCCCTACTTTAAGGAGCTTGAAATCCCACCAGCAGCAAAAGCCAGGACCAAGCATCCTGGTGCAGCTTCCCCTCACTCAGGCTCCACCAGGCCAAGCTGAGGGCATCCTGTGTCACACACAGCACTGTGGGCTCCTGCTCACATGGATGTGCTTCCCAACAAACCCAGCCACACTCTAAATGACCTCCAGGAAACACGGAGGTTTCCTGCTTTGGGGCACGCTGCCCACAGCAAGAGCTGCTCCCGCAGACACGGGTCAGTTCAGCAGGGCACAAGCAGCCCTTGACGTGGGGCTCCCTCACACACAACCTCTGCTGCAACAAGGCACCTCAACCTACTTCCATTGCACTGGTGCTGGGCATGCCGTGATTCCCGAGACACCCCTTTTGTAGGTACCTATGGGGAACACACACACACGGATTGCTCCTGACACGCACAAACATGCAGAGCTGGCTCGCAAGGGAAAAACCACTCAGGCAGAGCAGAAGTCCATAAAACACCCCCCAGCAGCCAACAATTCCAGCATGGGGCTGTGACAGAGCAGGTGGAATGTGGCTGGCACACTTCCTGCTCTCCCGGCCTACCAAAACACCCACCTGAAGGGGTTTCCAACCCGACCTCACCTTCCAAACCCAAGAATTCCGTGGTTCTGCCCGTGCCTCTCATAGGAAAAAATCGTCACAGCAGAGACAGGAGCTTCCCGAGATAACTGTCACTGTCACGGCCGTAACCCAAACCCACAGTGCAGGAGGGTGCCCGCGCTGCTTTCTCCCTAAAGCACCACTTGGGAGCCATTGGCAGAGCTGCCGGAGCCCTTCCAAGCTGCAGGCACTCTTTCTTTAGCGGGAATGGCACAGTGGGAAGAGCCGCAACCCCCTGACCACTGCTCGGGTCACAGAGCCCTCGGCACAGAGCTGCCCTGCGCCGGTTCCCTTCCCTTTGTCTTTGTTTGCTTTCCAAACACACTCGTGCGCACCCCGTCCCCGGCACCTCCCCGGGCCTGACGCCTTCGAGCAACGGGTCTGTGCTCGAGCCTCCCGTGGGGAGCGCCACAAAGGGGCCGGCGGGCTGGGAGCGGGGCTCGCCCCCCTCCTCCTGACAGCCGGGGGGAAGCAGCGGATCCTTCCCAAAGGGTGGCCGCTCTTCTCCTCACCCTCATCAGGCCACTTCAGGACCCGCAGGGCACCAAGCGCCATGAGGGGTGACCCCCACACCACCACCCCCAGCCCCCCGTGCCGCTCACACCCCCGGCGGGGCACGTTTCCCCTCGGGTGGTTTCACCTTCTGCGGCTCGGGCTGAGCTCCGGACGGCACCAGGGACCCCTCGCTCCCACGGGCCGCGCTCAGAGGCCCTCAGGGCCCCCACACGGGGCAGGCTCCAGCCCCGGCTGGTGCCCCCGGTGCAGAGAAGAGCCCAACCGGGACCCGGTTCCAACCTGGCCCCGTCCCGGCACCGAGCCCGAGCCGGTTCTGCCCCGGGACTGAGCCTAAGCCGGTCCCGTCCTTGCCCGAGGTCTAAGCCTGCCCCAGCCCCGCTCCCTGCCCCGAGCACCGCGGGACCGAGCCCAGCCCGAGCCGGTCCCGGCTCCAGCCCCGTCCCCGTCCCAGTCCCATCCCCGGCGCGATGGCGCCGAGCGCAGCCCCCGCTCCCCGCCCCGCTCCCTCGGCTCCTTCCCGGGACTGGGGTCCCGCAGCCCCCGGCCCGGCCCCGCGTACCTCCCGGCGGCGGCGGCGGCTGCGGCGGGTCCCTGCCGGTGCTCCCAGCCCGGCCCTCCTGGGGCGGTGCTTGCAGGGCCCGGCCCCATCGGCGGGGCGGCCGCGGGGCAGCGCTCCCCGTGCGGGCACAGGGGGAACGGACCCTGCCCGTCCGGCCCCTCGGTTCCCCCTGCGGAGCTGTGGCTCCTTTCGGTGCTTGCCGGAAGGCAGTGGCACAGGCTGGTTCTGGTTCCCCTTCTCCAAAAGGTTCCTTGCAGCAACAACGAGCTCGGGCACATCAGGGATGTGCTTTGGTGCTCCTTTTCCCACACTCGTTATGCGCCCAGTGATGACGGGGACAGACCCCAACCTGCATGCTTCCTGGGGTCCTGCAACCCGGGAGGAGGCTCGTGCAGCATCTACTTCCTGCAATCCCTGCGTTCCATTATGGAATATATAAGAGCTATACGTTTTCCCACACCTCATCCCAGCTGTGGGTTACGGGCTGGGTCACCTGCTCCAAGCAGGGTCCTCACAGTGCTCATAGCCCCCATTTCTAGTTTGAAAAGCAACTTGTGAGGGATGTGCACCATGAAACTGGCTCTTACCCATGAGCAGAGCCTTTTCTCAAATGTGCTGCTCTGAGCAGAAACCTGTTTGAGGAACCACAACCACTTGGGCTCATCGCTGTGTTCCACAAGGCAAAGGCAACAACCCCACAGAGCAGGGCTTCTGGTTGCAAGGAGCCTGGAAAGCACTTTAATCCGGTTGCTGCCCTCTATAAATATTCCCAGTTCACCACCTGCTAACTGGGAAGAGCCATTCCAGGTACAGCCATGGTCCTGCATGGGGTTGTGGGTGGCTCTAGGAAGCAGGGAACCTCTGCACATTTCCATGCCTAAGATGCAACTGAACAACCACAGAATCCCAGACTAGTTTGTGTGGGTTCAGCACCCTCACAGGGAAGAGCTTCTGCCTTATCTCCAACCTGAACTTTCCCTGTTTCACTTTGAACCCATCACCCCTTGTCCTATCACTCCAGTCCCTAATGAAGAGTCCCTCTGCAGCATCCTTGCAGCCCCCTTCAGACACTGGAAGCTGCTCTGAGGTCTCCACACAGCTTCTCTTCTCCAGGCTGAACAGCCCCAGTGTTCTCAGCCTGGCTCCATACAGGAGCTGCTCCAGCCCAAGCATCCTCGTGGCCTCCTCTGGACTTACTCCAAGAGCTCTTATGTTGAGGACACCAGAACTGCACACAGTTCCAAGGGGGATCCTATGAGAGTGGACAGAGGGGCAGGATCAATCTTTCCATGCACTATACATGCAATAGTTACCAGAGTGGGAGCATGTTTCCAATAGTGGCACAATGGGGCAGCTGGAAGCTGAGCTGCAGCTGCATTCCAGCAAACCACATCACAATTAACACCGTGTCCAGCATCACCTCTTCCCAGCTGCCATCCCAGCACCAATGAGGGTGCGTTTTTCCCGACACTTCTCACACCCAGCTGTATAATAACCACCACCAAAGACTCAAATTCCTTCGGGGATGACACTGGGGGTGGGTTTTCCTCCAGCCAGGAGTGAAAAGCAGGACTGCCACACTTGCTGGACCCGCCCCTGCAGTTTTTCCTGTCCCTTAAGCTCTGCAGAGGCAAACCCCACCACAAACCCAACTCGTCACATCCCCATGTGTGACTCAGCACGACACAACCCCGCCTTGGGGGCACTGCTGCTCAGATGCTGGGTGGGAAATCCCCCTGGTTTTGCTGCATCAGCCCCTACCAGAGCAATCCCACATGGAACCAACGGTATTTTCCACTGGCTCACCTGCCCAGCTCCTCCTCCTGACGCACAGCAGGGCTGCCCTTCCCTGCTCACCATACCCTCCTTCCCTAATCAAAGGCCAGTATGAGAGCGGTCCTACAACAGAAAATGACATTACATAGATCTGTGTACGGGGTCTTACCTGTGAGCCTTGCTTTGCATTTTCAGGCTTGGCCACCAGCTCAGGCAAATCATTTCCTTCCCCTCCCCGCAGCACCTTTCTGTGCCAAACGCAACCCTGTGCTCTTGGGCAGCTCCTGCAGTCAGTGCCTACAGCAGGGAATTGGTTTCTCTGCAGAAAGAGGGGGGGAAATGCACTTTAACTGGCACTGATGCTGCACAGGGAGAGCCCAGCCCTAGCTGGAGCAAGGCCACCCACCCTGCAATGGGCCCTGGGGACCCAGCACAGTGGGGACCTTGATAAAGTGTCTCCTTATGCTCTGCAAAGCTGAATATTGGCCAGAAATGGCTCTTTGGGACTGCCTGCACATCCTTACAGGGGCACACTCAAGCTACTTCATCCCTCCCCTTGGCTCAGTTGTTCCCTTTGGAGCAGGTTTCTTCCCTCTCTCCCCAACCCCAGTTGCTTTGTCCATCCTTAAGTTCAGGGACTCACTGGCACCCCTCACAGCAGGCAGAGAGCCTGGGTGGCTGCAGATGCTCCTGCCTTCCTCTGCCGCATGCTTTGCTCTGGGACAACGTATTTCCACGCATATCCTTGCCTCATTTGCCTTTCCAGCTACAGCAGCCATGCAGGGTGGGTATTTATCTATGGGCACCTCGAATCCTGCCCTTGCACACATTCCCAGGGTGGGCTGGTATCTCTCCTGACTGTTTATCCAACCAAATATGCAGGATAAAGACCTTGCTTGCACAGAAACACCCAGGAGGAAACTGGAGCCCCACCGGGAGCCATCAGCAAGCAACAAAAGGGCCTTTCAGAGGGGCATTTGATGCCCTGGTACTTGCAGAGGTACCAGGGGCTCACGTTACTCTGTTTTACCGGCAGAAACTGCTCACACTTCACCTGCTCAGAGGTGCTCCCCACGTACGATAAAATCACTGCAAAGCCCAGCCCAGAGCACAGCCACATCCCAGGAATCCTCCAAACCTTTCCAACAGCGAGCCAAACCCAGCGCTCCAGTCACAGCCGTTCCTGGATACCTGCAGCCAGCTTGTCCTGGAGGAAGAAAAGCCCACCCAGGGGAGCCAGATCAGCACAGCCCCCACATTGCCCATGCACATGAATGAAGTTATCTCATAACAACTAATTATAAGTTATAATGCACCCGGGAGGGGGGGGAATGCTCAGGTTTCTATCCCCCCATAGCCCTGCTCCTACAGCCCCAAGCCACCCTTCCCTGACAGTGCAGCCTTGCGGGGGGGGGAGGTTTGATTCCCCCTCCATGGGCTGGGGACAGGCTCTTGCACCCTGAATTCCCAGCCCAGGCTCGTTTTCCCAGCATCTCCCATGAGGACACAGAGAACAGCAGAGCCCTGGCTTTGCCCTGGGATGAAAGTCCATCCCAGCCTGCTCCATGACGTGCTCCCTCAGACCCCAGTTCCCAGCCCACAGGTGTGTATTGCTCTCTTCCCCATGCCTTGGTTTCTATACCCCAATTTAGAGAGCCCCTCTGTCAGGCTATAGGCTGGGAACCCGTGATGCAAGTGGGAAACACAAGGGGAAAAGCAGCCTCCCGGCAGGCATTTCCACATGCTCCTGCTTCGCACAATCCTGTGCTTTCCCAATGGGAGGATGTGACCCACCAGCACCTCCCTGGTGAGGTGAGAAGCCTGTTGGTGCGGGGAGCGGGTGTCCCCGGGGGCTGCCGGGACATCGAGGTGGTTCCAGTCCAACCAGTCCAACCACCGTGCCAGGTCAGCGTCTGCCTGTTCAAGCACCCGCACGCCTGCAGCCCGGAGAGCAGCATAAATAGAGCTGCTGTGGCAGTAATAAGTAACCTGCTGCTTCCTCCTGGCGCCAGCCTCGGGGCTGCTGCAGCTCACCCGCGATGCTCCGGCTTGCTTCTGCCTTGCCAAAGGCACAGCTTGGCTGGGCAGGAGAACCAGCCCCTCGCTGCCATGACAGAGGGGAGGAACTGCCTTTGTATTCCTCAGGGCTTCAGTGCTCTGGGTTGTGCCATTGGGAAGTGGCTTGTTCAGGACAAGAGAGGGCTTGGAAATACAGGGTCTGGGGGCTTGAGGATCACGGGGCTGGGAGAGGAGAGCAACGGTGGTGCCGTGGCTGGATAGCAAGAGCTGGGCAGAGAGGTTTAATGCAGCCTTGCAGAACTGGGAGCAGATGGTGAGGGATGGCTTGTGCCTGAGAACGGGAGAATGTCCGGAAATCACTCACCAGCCATCGTCACACTCCAAGGAAACGTTGCTGCTTGGACATGGGGCCGAGCGCAGTTCAGTGTCCCAGCTGCATGGTGCAGAGCAACTCGGTCTGTGCTGCTGCTGGTGCCTGTGGCTGCCTCTGGTCAGCGGGAAGCTGAAGACAGGGGCTGACGTGGGGAACAGCCGGCAGAGCAGGATGTCCCAAAGGCCACATGGGATTCCTGCTGCAAGGAATGCTTCCAGGCACTGCTGCATTCCCTGCAGGTAAGGACTCACACAAAGGCATTTCCAACACTGGCTTCGTACACACAAAGCAGTAAGAGTTGAAGACACCTTGAAAAGGGGTGAATGAAAGCCAGGAATATCTCCACATTTCCAGCAGCCTCAGCAGTGGCCCTCGACACCATTGGGGAGATGCCACCATTCATGTCGCCCATCACCCACATATCATGACCCACCAACCACCCTGACGATCTATTCAGCTACTTGCACATGCAGCTTTAGCTCCTGGATGTAAAACCTGAGCCCAAGGAGGTGACTTCCCCTGCCTAAAGCATGGGGAGAGTCTGTGCCAAGGCAGGAAACCTCCTCGGGACTCATCCCTGCTGCCACCTCAGACTCCCTCCTGATACACCGCTCACTGGTGCATGGTGGCAGCATGACAGGTAACGCACAGTTATAATGCCCAGTGACAGTTACAACATCATCCAAAGACAACACCAGGACCAGCTCAGGCTGGGAAGGAGCACTGCAGTCCCTGTGTGCTCTGCAGGGGGTTTTAAACGAGTCTTTAATGTGACACAAGGCCTTTTAATGTGACTTTAGAACAGACTTTGGAGGAATGCAGAAGTAAGCACAGAGAGGCAACAGAAAGTAGACTCAGTCACGGTGTGGTGTTGTACAAGACAGCTCGTGACAGACTCATCTCATTTGGACTTCTTTTTTATACAAAAATCAGTGCTTTCCTACCCAAAGGTGATGCAGCAGATACAATAATCTAGATACAAAACAATCTAGATATAAAAATCCAGAGAGATTTAAATTAAGCATTTCTTACAACACTTTAAAGGAAAAGTCTTTAGTTGAACATACGAGGGATTAACATGAACTGGATAGATGTGCTTAAGCAAAAAATTGCCCTAAATCATATTTAAGAAAGAGGTGATGAGGATGAGAGAGGCTCTGCCTCAACGGTCGGCAGTGGGATGTCTGCTGCTTCATGTATTAGTGGCCAAGGAGGCAGAACCAAATTATTTGTTAATGAAATCTATGATTCAGCTTAGGCCAATGAAGGTTTGGAGGGGACTGACTATTCCTTATAATTCAAGGAAACTGGTAAAAAGGGAGAGGTGTTCAGATGAAATAATGGTGCTTTTAGGTGCAACAACCCCGGCACAACGCTGTGCCCTGTTACAGAGCGGTGACATTTTCCTTTCTTGGTCTAAAGTCCTCACCAGGAAACACACTCGTGACTGCACAGCAACGTTATGGGTGCAAAGTGCACAAACACCACGAGTCAGCCCTAAAATAAACACCTCCCCACCGGTCTTCCAGGCTCAGGGAGTGCTCACACGATGGCAGCATCGCAGCACGCTGCAGCGGGGATGCTGTGGGACGGGCCAGGGATGCAGCAGCACAGCAGGGACAGGCTCTCCTTCGGCCCTGGCCTGCCCTCGGCAAGGGGGACAGGCTGTTGGAGGGGATGAAAGCCACCGAGGAGGCCGTTACAGCTCCAGATGATGAGGTGGGAAGCCAACTGGCTCCCAGGAGTGGGTTTTTCTCCCCGTTTCAGACCACGGTGGCTCTTACCTGTTCTGCCTCTGCTCGCAGACACAGGATGATTCTGTTAAAGAAAAAAAAAAAGGCTCATTATCCATACCATTTCATGGAATCCCAGAGCGGTCTGCACTGGAAAGGACCTTAAAGCTCCTCCAGCTCCAGCCCCTGCCACGGGCAGGGACCCCTTCCACGGGCAGGGACCCCTTCCACTAGAGCAGCTTGCTCCAAGCCCCTGTGTCCAACCTGGCCTTGAACACTGCCAGGGATGGGGCAGCCACAGCTTCTCTGGGCACCCTGTGCCAGCGCCTCAGCACCCTCACAGGGAAGAGCTTCTGCCTTATCTCCAACCTGAGCTTCCCCTGTTTCAGTTTGAATCCATCACCCCTTGTCCTATTGCTACAGTCCCTGACAAAGAGTCCCTGTCCAGAATCTAGACACTGGACTAACATTATTGATATTAATAATAACATCCAATCATAAATTAATAATTTATCCACTAACAAACATTACAACACAAAATCTTCTCATTTCTCTGTCCCACCTGCTTCTCTTGGTCCTCAGCATTACATCTTCCACATCTGAGGAAAACATACGCCTGTTCCCCCACATTCCCAAACCTTTGCTTACCTTAAATCCTTAAATACCAATTTCATCCAAATGAACTGATGGCCCCATCTCTGCATGCAGGTGAAAGCACTTGGCCAGCATCTGGTCCTGGGAAAGAGCTGGTGCAGAAAGATGCAGATCTCTCCTGCATCCCCCCATCACCCCAGGGACCCCTGATTCAGTCAGGGCAAGGGTGATTTGTCTTGTGCTCAGTGCCACAACCAAGCTCAGCCCAGGGTCTTTGTCTGATCAGCAATTAAATCACATGGAGTTCCTCCATACTTTAAAATAAGCTTTATTTAGATCTTTTATAATTTTATATTTGCATCCATGCCTTCAAGGATTCTCCCCCACTAACGGGGGGAAAAGTTAAATCTAATGTTACCCATAATTCATATGCTATTTCTCCAAGTTTTTTTTTTAAATAAATCATCCTCTTAGTAATTTTTTTAGAATTATTTCCTAATTTACAAAAAAAACAAAAAAGAAAAAGCTGAAATGCAAAAGGAAACTACTGGATAACACAGAGGTTGCTCATCTGCTCAGGTGGCTGGTACTTTAAGTTACAGAAACTCAAGGAGAACCAAACCAACAAAACCCAAAAACATACAAAAACGCTTCTCTGCAGAGAAAGATGCCATGGGGCAATCTCTGCCCTGCAGCCCCACGCTGGTCCCTCACTCACTTCCTCCCCATGGCCTCTCTGTAACATCCCGGTAGCAGGAATCCACAGTGCAAGGGCATCGGCAGTTCAGTTCGGTGATTTAAGACAAAAATACCCCTCTTTGTTTTCAACCAGAATGGGAATCAAGAAAAATAATACACTGTTACAGCATCATTAAATAAATCTTAATACATTGTTTTGTTTTTAAGAGCTTAAAATTATATCGTAAGCATTAAAGCATAAGGTACTTATCTTGGCATAAGCAGAGCGCGGCGCATGTTAGTGGAGAGGGGAAGCAGCCGCCGCGCTGGGGGGTGGTTTTGGGGCATTTCCCAAGGGATTTGGAAGCACAAGTTGGCCTTTGTGCTTCAAAACCACCCCGGTGGGGACTCGTACCGATTGCCCCGTCCCCCCACAGGCAGTTAACACCCCAAATGGGAGTGGGGTGGCCGGCCCCGTCTTGGGATACAGGGATATCTCAGGATATCCCCTTCCCCCTGCTCCCAGCTCACACTGGATTCCCAGATTGAAGCAAAGGGTGAGCCCCCAAAAAGCAAGGAAAAACAGCGGGCAAAGCCCCCACCAGCTCCCCCCCATCCAATTTCCTGGCATGTGTTTAGGTTTGTGTTTTCCAAGGCGTTAAGTGCTCCTGGGGCATCTGCGGCCGTGGGGCCATGGGAGCCCAGAGGGGGGTGTCCATGGCTCCAAGCTCCCCCGGCAGCAGCTTCCCAGGACAGTACAGTACAAACACCCCCTTCCTCCTCCCCGCCCCATCCCATCCGACGTGGAAAAATATAAAAACTCCCCAAACTTCTGCAATAATTTAGTTAGAATAACTCCTCTGGCTCTGTGCAAATAAATTAAAACAACGAAAAGGAACGTTCAAACACTTCTTTCCAGACCGGCAGGCGTTAACATCCAGCCCGGGTCACCTCCGTTGGGGGCCAGGAAGACATCACAGCACATGAGAGATTCTTCTTCTCCATCTATCTTGTGTGTTTGCTGTCTGAGGTCCCTCAGCTGAGCAGGTCCTTCATCCCCAAGTGAGGACATCCCATGGGCTGGGCTCCGGAGAACAGCGGGTTTGGGACAAGAGACGTCACAAGCACAAAGTGCACAATATTTCTGGTATTTACAGACACAGCAGTCCTTCAAGTTTCAAGTTTTGTCAAAAGAAGGAGGAAAAAAAGAACAAAACCAACCAAGCAACAAAAAAAGGCAAAACTTAACCCAAAGTGACAAACTCAAGCGACAACAAAGGAGTTACTGGTATGGGGGGAAAAAAACACAAGAGAAAGGGCCAAAACTGAAGTTACGACACAGCTGCATCGCTCTCAAGACAACAGGTAACACGTCCACAGGCGGGGCTGGGCTGGGGTATGTACATGGGTGATGGCGAGGCCAGGGAGAGGCTCGCCCAGCACAGGGGGTCACCAGTCCGCATCCTCCTCGATGTAGTAGTCGGGGGCCGTACCGTCGAAGAGGCCGGGGTCGAGGGACTTGCGCTGCTTTCCCCGAGCGAACACCCTGGAGATGGAGCCGAAACCCATCTTCTCTTTCTTCTTTTTCCTCTTTTGGTCCTCTAGGTCCTCTAGAGACTGCAGGGGGAGAGGGGCAGGTTTAGGTACCAGGCTTTTCGTTCACTGCCACGCATCAGGGATGATGGATAACAGGGGCTGGGTCCCAAAAATACTCAGGTCCAGATCCAAAGCAATTATAGAATCCCAGACTGGTTTGGGTTGGAAAGGAGCTTAAGATCATCCAGTTCCAACTCCCTGCCATGGGCAGGGATAGGTCACACTAGACCATGTCACCCAAGACCCTGTTCAATCTTGCCTTGAACACCACCAGGGTTGGGGCATTCACAGCTTCCTTAGGCAAGCAATGCTAAGGTTCTGGACCAAGAATAAAAGTCATATTCCTGAAATGTATGGTGGCCCCTCCCCACATTTCCAGGATTTTGGCTTCTTAATTCAACTGGTTCAGGATTTCAGCTCCAGGAATGTAAGGGGCTGTGCATGGCTTGCAAAAATACCCAGTATTTGAGGGTCAAATACAGAAGAATAATCTAATCCAGGCTGTGCCTTACAACAATTAAGGCCACGATATGCCCTAATCACAGTGACCACCTATGACATTACCTAGATTTGGGGGGAAAACATGGAAATCTGGGACAGCCCAGAATTATAATTTAGGATAGCACAAATCGATGCCACCAAGCACCCCCAGAAGTACTTGCTAGCACAGGAAGGGTCTCATGAGCGAGAATTTAAGCAGAGATTTGTGCCCTACCTGTACGATTGGGTTGTGCAAGTTCTTCTGTACCGGTCCAGGACTGTCCCCCTGCAGCAGAAGGAGATGGATACAAATGAATCAGGCCCAAACAGCCCAGGATCCCCCACCTCAGCAGCAAAACCCATCTTTTTCTGGCAGCTGAATCAGTGTGGGGCTGGGATAACCCCCCAGGGAAGCAGCTCTCCAGATCAGCAAACCTCCAACCCACGCCCACCCCAAAGCCAACATCGTGTTGGGAAGCAGAGGACCACCAGCATCCCCCAGCAGGAATAAGCCTCCATCACACGATGCCTTACGTTGCAGAGCGAGTGCGTTCGATGCCGGGGGGAGTTGATGTCGCTCGGCGTGGATGAGCGGTCGCCCTCGGCTGCGGAGGCATCAGAGATGATGGACGGCTGCCGGGAATGACAGGGGCTCACTCTGACTGCTGCAAGGCAGAGGAGGCATCAGGGAGTTACCATCACACTGGCAAAGTTGGCACCGTGCAAAGCTGCTGCTACCCTCTAAAAACCCTGGGTGCATTTTGCCCATCTTTTACTCCATGCAGGAGTAAGGCAGCTCCCCAAAACGGGTTTGGCGCCTCACCCTTCCATCTCTGCTCTGGATTCAGGCTGAGAGAGCTGGGCTGGTTCAGCCTGGAGAGAAGAAAACTCCTTAAAGAGAGACCTTAGAGCAGCTCCAGTGCCTAAAGGGGCTGCAGGAAAGCTGGAGAGGGGCTTGGGACAAGGGATGTAGGGACAGGCCAAGGGGAATGGCTTTAACCTGCCAGAGGGGAGACTGAGATGAGCTCTTAGGCAGAAGCTCTTCCCTGTGAGGGTGCTGAGGCGCTGGCACAGGGTGCCCAGAGAAGCTGTGGCTGCCCCATCCCTGGCAGTGTTCAAGGCCAGGTTGGACACAGGGGCTTGGAGCAAGCTGCTCTAGTGGAAGGGGTCCCTGCCCGTGGCAGGGGTTGGAGCTGGATGGGCTTTAAGGTCCCTCCCAATCCAAACCAGGCTGGGATGCTATGACCTTGCCCTGACCCATGCTGGGTGCTCACCTTGCCGGTCTGCTGAGTGCTGCGGGTGCGAGTGGTAGAGGGTCTGCTGGCTCTGCCGGATGGCGGCCGTCAGCGGGAGGTCAGCCTGCATCACCCACTCCTGGTTGCCATTCAGCACCGTCTCGCCTGGCATGGCCAAGGAATGGCGCTTGGGAACGTCCTTGGTCAGCGTGGCAAGGGACTGCTTGGCCTAGGGAAGGACATCGAGGCCGTTGTGGTGGTGGAAACCCATGTGAACATCACCCAGAGCAGCAGCACAATGCCCCAAATCCACCCTTCCCCTTTGCGAAGAAACACACAAATTGTTTAAACTTAAACAGGGTTCAAACTGAAACAGGGGAAGTTCAGGTTGGATATACGGAAGAAGCTCTTCCCTGTGAGGGTGGTGAGGCACTGGAATAGGCTGCCCAAGGAAGCTGTGAATGCTCCATCCCTGGCAGTGTTCAAGGCCAAACAGAACCTTGGGTGGCAAGGTGCAGTGTGAGGTGCCCCTGCCCACAGCAGGGGGTTGGAACTGCATGAACTTAAGGCCACTTCTAACCTAAAGCAGTCTGTGATTCTACGATTGTGTTGCTCCCAGCACTGAGGATATCCAGTTCCTCTTTAGTGATGGACTTGTTTTCTGCCAGTGTTGCAATAATACAACCCCTGCAGGACCAGCTCCTGCAGGAAACGCACACGTACAAGCACTGCAACAAGCACTTAGATTCATCACTGCAATAAAAATTTAACTTTAGCAAAACTTGCTGGTGTGTTTCAAGCACTTAAGCTGCTGAGCTGTGACCCTCGAGTCCTGCCCACTGTGTTACCAGGCTCACCATGGCCAGCTCAGCCTCCAGCTCCTTCATGCGGTTGTCTTTCAGGTCGAGCTGGGAGCGGAGGGCGCTGGCGTGGTCCGTCGCCTCCTTCGCTTGCCGCCGCAGCTCCCACTTCTCCCGTTCCAGGAGATCCTTCTCCTTCGCCAGGGCTTTCACCGCGTCCTCACTCTCCTGCAGGAACATGGGGAAGCCATCAGGAAGGGGAAACCCATGTGGTACCACAGACCACTGTGCCACAACCATCTGGGGGATGCTCTGGCTGTTTACAGTGCCAAAGGGCGAATGGTACCTTCAGGTACCGTTAAGAGCCCTGCGCTGACAGAAGCAGGGCTCAGGGATGCAGCAGTGATCCAGACAGGGATGCCTGCTATGCAGCTGGTTAAAATGACATGGAATTTCCCAGGTCTGGTTCACTGGCCTGATTTCCTCCTGTATTTATTTATCCTTAACCTGCCACAGTGCAGCCCCTGCATGAGGGGAGCATCTGCCCAGTTACAAGAGACAATCTGGGGCTCTGGTGGGTTTTGGCTGACTTCAAACCAGGTTTCGTGCTCACCAGTGCCACCAGCCCAGGGTGTTGGGCACCCACACTCACTTTCCTGTGCTGCTCGTAGTTCCTAATGAAGTCACGGAGCTGCTCCTCCCGGCTCTCCAGCGTGGCATAGAGCTGCTGCATCTGGCTCACCAGGTCTGTCTTCTCCACCTTCAAGCGCTTGCGGTCGGCTTTCATGGCTGTGGGAGAGACAACAGCTCAAGCACATGGACACAGCAGCCCCTTGCATCCACCTATTAGGTTATTTGAGGAGAAAGTACCAAAATTATCACCCCAGGGGCTGGGTGCAGGTGAAAATTCATCTGCATGATGAATGCCCCCAACATGCCCATCGCATCACTGCTATGGCCCCTGATCATCACCCACCCTCCAAGGGGCAGCTCAGCCCTTGAAAAAGCAGATTCAAAGCAGGTTGAAGGAGGTGATCCTGCCCCTCTACTCTGCTCTGTGAGACCTCACTTGCAGCACTGTGTGCAGTTCTGGTGTCCTCAACATCAGAAGGACAGGGAGCTGTTGGAGCAAGTCCAGAGGAGGCCATGAGGATGATCAGGGGCTGGAGCACCTCCTGTATGGAAACAGCCTGAGAACATTGGGGCTGTTCAGCTTGGAGAAGAGAAGCTGCATGGAGACCTCAGAGCAGCTTCCAGAGTCTGAAGGGGGCTACAAGGATGCTGGAAAGGGACTCTTCATCAGGGACAGGACAACAGGTGATGGGTTCAGACTGAAATGGGAAGTTCAGGCTGGAGATAAGGCAGAAGCTCTTCCCTGTGAGGGTGCTGAGGCGCTGGCACAGGGTGCCCAGAGAAGCTGTGGCTGCCCCATCCCTGGCAGTGTTCAAGGCCAGGTTGGACACAGGGGCTTGGAGCAAGCTGCTCTAGTGGAAGGGGTCCCTGCCCGTGGCAGGGGTTGGAGATGGAGGAGCTTTAAGGTCCCAAACCAGTCTGGGATTCTGTGATCCAGGAACAAAACCACTGCCAAAGCCTCAGATCCCGGCACAGGAAAACCTGCTGCTCCCTTCCAGGATAAATAAACCACAAGAGGTTTATTTTTAGCACTGAGGCAGATTCCAGCAGCGCTCCCACGAGCTCAGGGCATGGCTCCCTTCCAACTTGAGGATGCTGCTGCCTGGGGATGAGGGGAATCAGGATACCACAGCATGGGACCAAGACCTTCATGTTTCCCCACTTCTACGCAGGCCTGACACAGGGCCTGCTTGCTGGGAGTCTGATAAAACCAGTAAGAATTCCAGGAATACCATGTCAGACAGGGGCTTAACAATATCTGCACATTAACTGCTTGGCCCAGACTTAAACTTGGTCCTTGGCAGCACTGTCCTGTGGCATCCTGCTCCAGATACATCCCACCAAACCCATACCCAATTTCGGAATCAGAATACAAATACTGCTTTTCATTCCAGTACTTCACATGCTTTTCCACCCTGAGGAAGTGCTGCTCTTGAGGGGGTGGGATAGTATGAAACACCCTCTGCCCCTCCAACACTCCTTGCACTCAGTGCATTGCCATTTGTCCCTCTATATTAAAAGAAGTATACTAAAAGCCTCAAACTCACCAGAAAAGCCATCCCCAAAGCCACCAAGAGCTCTCTGTACTACAAAAGTCACCAGAAGATGACAGCACCATCATGAGTGGAACCCACCCCCAGGTACAAGCACAGGTCCAACCTATTCCTATTAAAGAAACCCACACCAAGTGTTTCAGCCCTCACTGCAATCCCTACCCCATTCCCATAACAAGTCACTTCACCTTGGTATTAAACCCCACTATAACGTGCCTCTGAGCCCCTCCTTACGTGAGATAAAAAATGGACTAAAGAACATAGGAAAACCATTATCATTACATGCTTAAAAGGAAATCAGTTTCCTTTGTGCAATGAGCACCTTTGGTATCTTTGGCTTCATGGTTCTGCCTTCTCCCAGCACAGGAAATCTTGTGCCTGGGAGCTCTGCTCCCACTCTCCTATACGTGGGAACCCTTGTCCCTGCCATCTACTTTCTGTTAAATACTCAATAAAAGCATTTTAAAAGCATTTCCACCCACACAGAAGCAGGGGGAGTGGTGTCATTAAACGTGCACTGCAGCCACCAGGCTCGTTACAACAAGGAGGTATTGACTCAGGTAGGAGCCTTGTTCTGTGCACAGAGAAGATGCAAAATAAAGCAAGTGCTTGTGATGGAGCCAGTAGAAAAGGGAGAGGATTTGCAGGTTAGCAGAGGAAAAGGTGTGGGGGAGAAAATCAGACTCAGTAGTGGAAGAAAAGGGAGATGTTTGGGACAACAGAGGTTTTTATCTGTTAAAACCCAGACGAAATTCTCGGGACCAACATTAAGAGTCAAAACACAGAAAACAATAAACCAGTGAAGAAATGTCCTAACAATTCAGGCTGTGCCATGACAGGGAGTGCTTGTGACTCTTCCACATCCATGAACATGACTCCTCCAGGGACAACTCAGCCCCTTCCAACATCAGGACTTGCCTTATTTTCTTCCCAGCTTGGGTAATCACTACAGAACCCTCTAAAAATAAGCACACAGGACAACATGGAAGTTTATAGCAAAGCCCTTTCCCACTGCTCGTGTGTGTTTAACAGCCACCTCCCCTGCTCGGTTATTTCACAGGACCTCAAAACTTGTTGAAAGACAAGAATTACTGATAATTTGACTGAGCCACCCTGGGGTGAGATTCAGACCCCCCAGAGAGCAGTACCTGACCACACCGGCCATGGCCTGAGGACACATTAAGTGATTTGGCCTCTCAAGGTGGAATTTCTGCCTCCCTTAACCCTGGTCTCAGACCTGTCCTGGTAGGACAACACACTGCTAAACCCCCTCTATTTTTAAGCATTAAACGCTTTACAACACATAAATATATGCACTTTTAATTTCCTCGAGGGCACTGAGAGGCTCTTAGGACAGTTTAAGTCACATTTGCACTCTCGTATGCTGGAGGCAACAAGAGGCTCTGAATTAATTTCATCAAATAACAAGTCCCCTACAGCATACAACCTGCTTTAATCAGTGGTGGCATCCTATTAGAAGAATACACAATGTCTCCAAAGGTTGACTATTTATCAGCATTCACACCAACCAGTGCTGTGAGAAGATGATGGACTTTGGGTATTGCAAGAGCAGGTTTTTCCCTATTAACCCCACAGGACACTTCACCACTTATTTCAGTTCATATCTGAGAGATGTGCTAAAATTAACACACTTTTTCCTCCTATTACCATTGCTCTCCCTCCTCCGGAACCCATCAGCTCCTGAGCTTAAAGAAGATTTATCCACCATTGGAGACCTTAATTTCAAACCCAATTAATAGGAAATTAATTGAAAGAGGCAGGAAGAAAACAGAAAGTTAGGCAGAATTGAGCAGCTGGGGCTGCCAGCAGCTCCGGCAATGAGCCTGGTGCAGCAGCTTCATGTGTTCCTAGCGAAGAAGCCCAGCTAATTACTTGGTGGGGAAAAAGAGCTATTGCAATCCATGGCATGACAGAAGGGGCAGTCAGGGAGTAAGAAAGGAGTTTTTCACTGCCCATCAGGGCCATCCAAGGAAGTGAAATGGTTTTTTTTCCTTTCAATCTGATGCTCCAGGGCAGGTTTCTGTACCCCAACCCCCAGGAATACCTAAATACACTTTCCCACAGCTCATCTGCACTGTGGGCTCTGGCAAAACCTCTGACCTGTTCATAAACCCAAGACAACAAGAGAAGTCAGAAATCCTAACCCCACACCATGAGCAGGAAGCATTTATCTTATCTGCATTATTCATTTCCCCTCCCAGCCGAAGCACACGGCTGATGGAGAGTGTAGTCCTACCAGCACCAGCAGCAAGTGATGGGAGAGATCCCATTGATCCCTTGGACTCAGCACCAGCCCCAGCAGCAAGCAATGGGAGAGATGGGTTGGGAATGCTGGTGTGAAACCCCCTCAGCTCTCACACCCCCCTCCACGTGCCCACAATGCAGGCACTGCACCATTAGTCCTGTGGGAGGTCGACCTGCACTCCTGTTACTTGAGCTCCCACCTCCTGCCATAGGATCTGTCTCCTAGAGCAACACTCCCCCCGGAGAAGGATGCCAATGATGGGACATGCTCTGCACTGGGTTCCTTTTGAGGTCCCCCCCCCTCCAGCACCTTCGGTTTCCAGCTTTACTTAATGAGCCACATTCTAATCACTCCCAGAGCATGGCTGAAACCACCCAGTGATGTCCCCACTGAAGGCGCCACCACTCCATGACCCTGCCTGGCCTCAACATCAAACAGCTTCTGGACAGTAGTTACTGCATGCTAAAACCAGGCATCACCCCCACCAAGCCAGGGGCTGCTACAGATACCAACCCCCCCCTTCAATATTATTAATATTAGATTAAGGGAACATGAGGTGGTGATGGTCACACCATCTAGCCCACGTTTGCCTGGAAGGCATATGGATAATGCTTAGTTTGACTGCCTTGATAATGTGATACTAGATGGAAAATTGCAATGCTCAGACCATAAAAACAGCATCTCTGCCTGGCTTCCTGCTCCTGGGATGAAGCGGCAGAGCCCAAACACAAGTGAGGGCAATGGCAGTGGATGCAGCCCATCTCCAAACCTCTTGAAGAGTGGCTCCCTATGACTCCCAACACTTGTGAGTACTTCTCTTGCCCTGTGCAAGGTAGATTTTGATGACAGGAACAGGACCAGAGCTGACTTTTTCACTTATTGAATCATACACTTATTTTCTAACATGGGGAAGGCATCCTCAGGGACACACCGCTCAAGCCTCAGTGATGCCCCACGCCATCCTGTCCCATTAACATTCATTTAATTTCTCCTGTTTCTCTATTCCAACCATGAAATTCAATATTGTCACTATGACTAAGCCATAAAATCGGTCAGCCCTGTGCAGGAACTACAGCACCACTCCTTGCTTTGTAATGGAGCAGGCACATGCAGACATCACCATCTGCAGAGAAGATCTTGCCACTGAAGACGTCAGTGTTCCGCAGCATCAGGCAGAGCAGCGCTTGCTTCGGGGCGTGCAGAGCTGTGGTGCAGGCAGGAAACTCGAGCACAGTGTGGAATGTCAGGAAGAAATTAAGTGAGTCATTCACTTTGGGGGAATTCACCTGGAAACACCCTGCTGCAAGGCCAAGAGCTTTCCAAACCCGACCCCCAACAGGCAACGAGGTGGTCAGGGACTTCTGCTGGGAATTTAAGGCAGGGATTCAAAGGAGTAGAATAGTTTTTCTGTGCAGTGCCCCATATCCTTTTGGTGGAGAGGGCTTCCTCAGCTGGGTCCATGGCTGGACACCCATCCGCTGGGGCACCCACCTGCCAGACACCCACCCACCAGGACACCCATCCACCCACTTCTTTGCTACCTACCCCCCTGCTTGCAGCCAGCCAGGGGTGCTGGGGATTTCTGTAAGAGACCTGTTCCAGCCCAAATGCCATCCCCATGGAGTGTGTGTGTGGGGGGGTGTCACAGCTCCGAGCCATGAGTTTGGGAAGGAGGAGATAAGGCTACAGCCCATTTGCAGAGCAGATGTCAGTTCACGCCTTCCCGAGCAGCAGGGAAAGCCAGCCTGAGGTCTCTACCTTGGCATTCAAAAAGTAAACAGGAACCAGGTTTGCTCTCCACACGATAACCCTGCAGGCGAGCCCCAGCATACTGGATAAACCTTCCTAGAAATGGGGTTTCTGCCATCAGCCCACATGCTCATAGATGTCACCCAGCCAAGAGGCTCCTTGAGCCCTCCAGGCACTCGGGCACGGTCCCTTGCCGCAGCAGGACCAGCAGTAATAAAGCTGTCTACAACTTCCCACATGCGAGATCTCTGCATCAGGAAGCCAGACCACATCCATACCTTTCCAGCTAGGGAAGAAAATAACCGCATTAACACTGTAAGCACAATCTAAAGTCCCTGTCCAAGCACAGGCGAGGAGGATGACAGGATACAGCACTTTGGGATTTTATTTGGATGATAACTGATTAAAAAGAAGGGCAGGAGATGGAATTAGCCTAGAAAACAGTGCAATAAAGCTGCATTAAAGCACATGCTGTCAGGGACACAAAAACTGCTCAAGTTACTCCTGCAGAGCATCCTGTGCTGCTCCAGACCCCTGCTCCCTCCCTTCACAGCGAGGGCTTGTTAGTATGGCACAAGGAAGACACTGTACGGGCTCCTCGCCAGCTCTACCCTGTGCTAAATGCTGCTCGAAGGAGCTGGAAATGCACTGCTGAGAAGGGAAGATGAACTCACCTCCTCCATCCAGACCATCACAAACCAGACCCTGTGCAGAACGAAGGCTGTTAAAACTATGGGAGCCCTCAAAAGCAAACCCCACCGGCAAACCCTCTCTGCTTCCCTCTGTGCTAAGGCACGGCGAGAGCCAATATTCATCTGAACTGGCTGCGCCGCGCTTCCAGGCTCGGAGCCAGCAACAGTGACAGATTTCCATACAACTTGTCTGCTAATGATATTACACAGGACCCAGTGCACTGCTGCAGGTGCAGGGATGCTGCAGCCGATGCTGCCAGGCACGGAGCATCCTTCAGCGAGGACCTTTAATGCTGTGAGGAGGGAGCTGCTCTTGGGAGATGCTCTCTGGCTGTGGGACACAACCACACAAAGCCCTGAGCTACAGGACAGCATGGTCAAGTTTTCCTGAGCTCCTTGCACCACCTTAACATAGAGTCATTACTTCCCCAAGTGTCTCTCTCAGCAGACACATTTCTCCTGGCACAACCATGCGCCAGGCGCAGTCACGGCCATTTTCCTCCCCTTTTGGCTAAGTTTCTCTAGGAACAATGTTCCATGGAAAGGAAAAAGGATTTTCTTACTCCTCCAGCTGCTGATCCTGCCTCCACATCACCCATCTCTGTATCTGCTGCTGTGCTAAGCCTGCTCTGCTGCCCAGTGCCTCCGGCCCAGATCCAGCACAGAGAAAGAGCTCTTCCTACTTACAAAAAAGCTTTCCAATATTGGAAGGGATGGAAGAAGCATCAATTCAAATACACTTCTTGTTATGTCCCTTTCCAAGAGCAAGCTGAGATTCCCACTTCCCAGCCATCACACCTGCAGAGAAGTCCTGGAAAACTAATCCCAGTGGCTCCCAGAGCGGCCAGTAAAAGCCTAATAAAACCCCAACATGGTATTCCTGTAACGCTCACAGTTCTCAAGGCAAATTCACTCTCTTGCACTACCCTCCACAGAAGCGTGTGTGACCCTATTGCTGCTTCTTAGATGACTTAGTCTTCCTTTTTTTGCACTCTTTAAATCGTTCTGCTTTTCATTTTATCAGCACTTCCCCTCCCTGTCCACAACAGCAAATATTCTCTAATTAAGGTTTTTCTTCTCTAATTACAGTTGGATAAAGCCAGAACATTTCCTGCTGCCGGAGGCTGCACTGGGGGCATGAGGAGGGGAAGAGGAGCACTGAGATTGTGAAGATATTTTGGTTGTTGCTGATTTTTTGCTTTTATAAATCAGCGAGCGACAAAATCCAGTCTTCTGAACTCCCCTCCCCAATTCCCTGTTTTCCCCACCATGCATCCCGGATGGAGATGTGTTGGGCAGGGGCTTGCCCTCCGTGCAGCTCCTCATGTGCTGCTCAGCCTCTGAGCCTGAAAACTTCTGACAGCCTCTCTCCATAATCCACAAACAGGAGCTGACAAGTGGAAGTTATACTCGGTATGTTGGGGATTTGATATGATATTTAGAGCCGCGATGCTGCCAGCGAGAGGTTTCCCTTGCTCAGGATCATCCCCCAGCTCCAGCTAACAAACCATCCTGCCCGGACTCATTGTCAGCTTATTTTTGGGGAGGAAAAGCTGCAGTGTTGCATTTTGCTCTGTTCACCCTGGAGCTCACAGACAGCTCGCAATGCAGTTGTTGGCAAGGGAGGAAGAGTATGGCACCGGCCACCACAGGAAAACAGCCAGATCAATGCATGAAGAAAGGAGGAGCCCCTGCACCTCACTTGGAGACCCAGCCTAATAACTCCAAGCAGGGTAAGGAAAATTGCAGTCACCAGCAAGCTCACTGCTTACCTCCTACAAGTCCAAGGGGCTCAAATCCAACCCATCCCCTCCTTGCAAACGTCTCCAGCTGCATTTCAGCTGCTTTCTTGGCTCTACTCTATAGCCAGCCATGAAGGAATTCCTTCGCCATGCTGCAACACCCTCACACCCCATTTCCCTGCCTGTCATTGCACACTGGTACATCCTGGCTCCACACTACCCCTCACCAGTGCAGGACAGTGTGGGGGTCCTGGGGAGTGCTGCTCTGCAGCCAAACCCCCCCCAGTGCACACAGCAAACACACCCCACATGCCGAGCTCATGCAAAGCTTATGCAAAGCCCTCATGCAAAGCCTGGCTTTTCCCTCCTTCTTTAACTGAAGCTTTGGGGTGCTGGGGAGAGGTGTGAGGAGAGGGATGCGCAGCTCTTACCCTGCAGAGCCTCCTTGGCGCGCGCCAGCTCCTGCTCCTTCTGTGCCAGCTGCACCTTGAGCTCGGTGGCCGAGAGCACCTCCGGTGACTTGCTGCCGTGCGTCTCCTCCAGGTCCTTCGTCAGCATCTCCTTCATTTGCCGGAGCAGGTGAACCTCCTCCTGCAGCTGAGCCACCTCCTCCCGGAGCAGCGCTGGGGGAAGAGCAGACACAATGCAAGGAAGTGACCAACAGCTCCCGGCACAGCCCCACCGCAGGCTCAGCCCCAAGGGAAGCGCTGCTGGGGTGACTCCCCCCAGCTTGCAAAGCTGCTCTGCACAGCCCAAAGCCTGCAGCACACCCTGGGACCACAGGAGGAGGAGGAGGGATGTGATGAAGAGGCACCGGATAGGGAGAAGGGAGCTTCTGCTGGGTACTGGTTTCTGGTTTGATACACAATAGTAATAGCAATAATAAACTGGTTTAAGGGTGCTGGTTTAATACACAGTAGTAATAATAAACAAAGAACCACCTCCCCATCCAAACCATTCACAGACAGTGCTCATATGGCCAGTGTCCAATGGAGGCTGCTGAGCTCCACCGTGCCCCATACAACCCACATCAGCTCTGCCTCCAGCCATCCCTGTTCAGAACTCAGTAGAATCCAAATAAACCACTCTGAGGGTGGAAAGGGAAAGATGATGCTTTCTCCTGCAGACCTGAAGCTTGAATATCTCACATTTACACCCATCGACTGCTACACTCCTTGAAGCAACTGCACTGCAGGAGCAGCCCAGCGTGGACCCCTCTGGAAAGCTCCACTGACCTTGTTTCCTACAGTTGCACCCACTGCTTAGGTAATAAAGTGTTTTCCTGGATTTTCTGCCTTATCTCCAACCTGAACTTCCCTGTTTGAGTTTGAACCCATCACCCCTTGTCCTGTCGCTACAGTCCCTGATGACGAGTCCCTCTGCAGCATCCTCGTAGGGCTCCCAAACCTTGTTTCTCAAGTCTGCACCATACCGATGGATGTGGGGAGAAGAATAAACCCCTCAGCACACCTTACAGTTGCCAGAAAAATCAAGCAGAAATACAAAATAAATGCCCCCTCTCCAAGCTACTGCAGTTGGGTCCTTTCCCCATGTATCAGCCAGCCTGCGGGATGCCACCCAGGCGTGAAATAGAGGGGTTTTAACCTGCATATTTGCTATAGTCCCTCCACACAAGTGTTGGGCTGGTTCCATGTGGAGGTGATGCTGACAGCAGGACAGGGAGAGGCAGCTCCCCCCAGTCTGGCCAGCAGCTGCACCAGGAAAGCATAAAATCTGGTTTGCATACTTGAAATGCTTCCCGTCGGAGCGCTGGCAAGGCCCATGCTGCAAATTATTTAGCAATAAAGTCACTAATGAAGAACAGTCCAAGCTCCAGGCGGTGGATTTCAGTGCAGCCCCAATGTGCTGGCTTGAAACCCATGCAAGAAAGCAGCAATGGAGAAGTGGCCAAAGCCAAAAGCATCTACCCCAGGGACTGCAGAAATGCTGCTTCCCTTCCAGCCCTTGGGAAGCCCAAGGAGGGTGTGAGGGGTTTGAACATGGTGCGACGTTTACTGTGCAAAAGCCACAAAACACCAGTGGCTGCCATTAACTGCTCATTTTCTTCACCCCACTGATAATTCATGTTCACCTTCTGCTACAAGCAGCCTTGCTCAGGGGATCCAGTGGGCTATTCCCAGGGAAATGATTAACCAGCAGAGCAGGATGGACACGGGGCAGTTTGTATAAGGGTGACTGATCCCAGGGGATTTCTGCAAATTGCAGCATTTCAGTGGGAACCAAGGAAAATCCCCACCTGGGAGAGACCCCTCCGTAGAGGGAACAGGGGAAACCAGCCTAAGGAAAGGCAGCTCAGAGGGGATTTTTGCAGCTGAGAATCTCAGAGGAGTCTTTGGGCATGGCCCAAAAGCAGTTGCAGCAACTTCTTACAGGTCCTCACTATAGAGCACTGCACAATGCAGCTTCCTTGGAGGAACAACACTCCCTCTGGTCCCACAGCCGTGGTTGGAACTGGATGAGCTTTAAGGTCCCTTCAACTCAAACCAGTCTGGGATTCTCTGACTCTAACAAGGCAATTTAATCCTCAGTTTAGTACTTGCCTCCCCATAGAGGCATGAACTAGGGAAAGATTAAAATCCAAGATCTATAGAAGCTGTAGGTGCAGCACCATGCTCCCCACGCCACTGGATGCCCTTCGGCTGCAAGCCAAAGCCTACGGAGAAGCCTGAATTATTGAGCTCAGGATCAGTCAGATACCTGAGCTTCTTTCTTCTACAGATATATAATTTAAGCTACATCCATATCTATACAAAAATAGATTGTGCTTTCAAATATGTATTCCTTTTTGCAGCATCCATGTATTTTGTAATATACATATTGAAAAGCACAATCCATTTTTTTGTATGGATATATCTGAATAAAGATTGCAAAGCACAATCCATGAGCCAAGGTCTGACAGGCAAAAAGCTACACCCCTTGCTGCGCTCTAATACTGAAAGACATGCTGTCAGCTCTTTTAATACATCCCCAAGCGTTGTTGTCCTTGCTCTTCCCAACTCCCTACCAGTGCTGCTGCCAATGGACATCTTTGCTGTAGAAACCAGGTATGGGCTTTGAAGCAACTCTCTCAGCAAGTTTTCAAGTAGTTTTCTGGGAAGGACACTGGCATTTCAGGGAAGCAATGGGAGCAACAGCATCTCCTACTCTCCTTGTAGAGAGGCATAAGGGGCAATTTCTTGCATTATATCAAGTTTCCATCCCATCTGAACCAGCATCTCCAGCTCAAGAGGGTCCCATGGAGAAAGCCTGTTTTATTTGCGTAAGTTGCATTAAGAGAATGACTTGACTTGAAAGGGAAACCTTAACTTCATTTTAAAATAGGGGGGTAGGAAATCCCCACAGCTATGCCAAGTTTAAGCACCTAAATAAACAATCTGAGAAGTGCTGTTTGCCGACAGCTCTTAACGATCCTTACACAAAGTTCCAATAACCAGGAAAACAGGGACAATTACTCAGGAACCTCATTGCAGCCTCTGTTTCTTCCACATACAGACAGCTTCGAAGGGATTTCCACTCTGTCCTGTGAGCTGGCTGGGGCTGTGCTTCTATTTGAAGCCACAAAGGAGCTGGATGTGCCTTGAAGTGAGCATCAACCCTTTTGAATGGGGACTGGGGCTCAGTTCACCCTTTGCAGTTCAGCCTTGCATTGCTATATTGGGGTGCAAAGTTAGATTTGCTATTAGGAATCATCTTCCCAGATGCAACAACCCCAGTGCAAAGTCTCCCACAGGCCATTCTTTCCCAGCATTTTTGCCCATTTTTACTTTTTCCTCAGGGAGGGGGATGTTGGCTGCACACTGTAATTCCCAGGGGACAAGGAGGCAGCACTCAGGTCACATCAACTCATTCCAGCCTCTTCCAAATCTGCTGCAATGAAATTAATACAATTTAAACAGTCCCTGCACTAATTGCTGACAACCACCATTCACACTGAAATAATTGGCTGTTTCCATTAGACTTTGGTGACACTGTCAGATTCTGCATCCTTTACGCTTCAAGCACTGTTAACAGAAAACGTACATAAGATTTTTTGGGGTGTTTTTAATTGCAGTGAACACCTCCAGACAGCATTTGGGGCTGAAGTTTCCACTCCCACTCCTGCAAACCCCACCTTGGACTCCTCTCAGTAGCAGATCCTTTCTTTTACTGGCCTTGCAGTAGGCATCACTTTAAAAGCATCCATTTAAAAGCCTCTTTTTTTTCCATGTAACTCAGCTGACACAATTACTGTACATGTGTTTCTGTCTTTGGAGGATACATATTAAAAATGAATGCAGTATCAACAGCAGGATTTGTGTTAGTGAAATAAGATTTGGGGCTGCTTTTGCATGTTTACCAGCAAGATGCTTTTTGCTTTGCTGGCCAGAAGTCAAGGGGGTTTTTATCCAGGACATCAGCAGGAGAATGGCTGGAAGCTGCCCTGAGCTATGGCCTAGGATAGATTGATAGATACACACATATAAATATACATGTACATATACCTCTGTCCAAGGACAGCCTAAGAAGATAAAGAGCATTATTAGATTAAAGTAACAATTCAAGACCTAGGGATGAGTCAAACTAGTATTTTAAAGAGCATCTCATCACCTTTGAACATTAGGTAGCTCCACAGCTTGGGATCCAAGACTCAACCCACCCCTCCTCCCAAGTCACTTGCAAAAGTTACGGTTTACCCCTCTCAGCACATCCTTGCAAGGAATAGCGTGGAGGAAAAGCGCCTACCACCAGGGACAGGGCTGGGTGACAGCACGGAAACCAACTGCAGCCACTCAATAAAGCTTTCGGTTAGCTCAAAATACACTGGGATTTGCACAAAGACCCAGTTACTGCTGCTGTCCAGGATGTGCCGGTTCAGAACCAACATGTCCAACCTCTCCCTCTGACATCTGCACATCACAGTGGACTCACAGCAGCACAAAATAAACTCCTCACAGAATTTTCCCTTCAAGTGGATAAGTGTGAGGGCCTTTAATTTGTCCATTAGAACTTTAGCCCCATCCCACTACTGTGCATCTTGGCTACACCCCTGGGTACAGCATCTCCCATGGCACCATGCACTGCACCACCTCAGAGGAGCTGTTGGCCACCACCACTCGCTGCAGGGTGGGTACCAGGCTGCTCAGACACATGCTGCAGAGCCTCTTGGGCTAAAAAAGCGGATTTTGGCTCCACACATCCGTCTTTTAAAGAAGAAAGGTTTAGATTCCACCTCCTGCTTACTGCCCTGATGCTGCAAGCAAGTGAGCTGTTGCTCCTGGACATGGATACAGAAACTCCTTACTTTGGGTTAAAGTTTTCACCCAACAAGCGCAAATCCTTATAAACACCATCTTTGAGCATTCCCTAAGTTAGACACCAGCTCGGCCTCAGTGCTTCCATTTGGCTGCAGGACAGGACACCAGCCATACACCCCGATCGCACACCATCAACCGGCGCTTGCACCAGCCACGGCCATGGGGCAGGACACGCAGAGACCATCTGCCAGCAAAGTTACCCCGTGTCCTGGCACTGCACACCCCCAAAAAGCATGACTTCCCTCATGTAAGATGCCCACTCACTCAGCCGCCCTGTTCACATGCCGATGGGAAGAAAGAAAACCCGATACAAACCTGTGCGCGCCAGCAGGGGAAGGGGGGCAGAGGGGTTCAGGAGGCAGGCTGGAGGCTGCAAAGGCTTTCAGAAGCACACGAACCGTTTAACCCCCCCCCCCGTGTCCTCCCCAAGCTCCGGGCGCATTCCAACTTCTCCATGAGACAAAATGGACAAAGGCGCAGGAGAAGCCGCTCGCTCGCCCTCCCCACAGCCACAGCAGAGCCAACCCCCCTCATCCTTGCCCTGAGCTGCACCCTTGGCGCTGGGGACAGCACAGCACCCTCCTGCACGGCCCCAGTGAGCTCCAAGGCGTGCTTGCATCGCCCGGCGTTGTTGTGGCTCTTCCAGGAGGAAGCAAGCTCCAACCGCACAAAGCAAGGGGAAGAAATGCACGCCGGGCTGCTTCCCCCCCCTGCCCCGCGCGAGGGGCAGCGGGACCCTCCCCAAACCCCCTTACCTGCATGGGCTAAGCATGGGCACGGCACCCTGCCCTGAGCATCGTCCGCGGCCGCCCCTCGCCGCCCCCATGGGCACGAACAATGGGCCGGCCGCGGAGCAAAGCCGTGTTCGCCGCGGCACGGCCCCGGCTTGCTCTCCTCCTGCTCCGACTTCATGGCGGAGGCCGGGGGTCCCCAGGCCTGGGGTGCCCGCGGCGGGGGCTGCCCGGGCAGGCTCCTCCCCGCCCGCTCCGCACGGAAGTGCCGCGGCGCTACCTGCGCCGGGAATTTGACCCCTCGCTGGTCGCGGCGCTTCCCGGCCGGATGTCACCGGGCAGAGGAGTGGCTCTGCCCCCGCCGAGCCGAGGGGCATGGGGCGGGGGGCAGCGAGCGCTCCCCGCACCGCCCCGGAGCCGAGCGGAAATGGTTCCCGGCCATCGCTCCTGCCGCCGCCGCCACCCCCGAGCGGACCGGCCCGCGGACACCCGGGAAACTGAGGCAGGAGGGAGGCAAGGGCGCAGCCTGCTCGGCAAGGAGGTGCCGCGTCCTCCCGCTTGCATTACGTGTGTTCTCCAGGGAGGCTGCGGCTGCAGGACCCCATCCCTGCAAACCCCCATGGCTGGACCCCCAGCGAGGAAGGGCTGAGAGGGGGAGCTGGTGGGATGGGGTGAGCAGGGACCACTTGCTTTTCTATAGTAAAAGCAGCATAAATGCACACCAGAAACACCCATTCTCTGAAACCCATCACGCTGGCGTTGAGTTTTTGCTCCCTGCACTTCACCTACCTGCCCGCGCACGTGTTTCCAAGCCCTCCGCGGCAGATGCACTTACACACAACATTCACCCCCCCACCAAACAGGTGAACATCTGGGCAGAAGCACTTTGGGCCGCTCTCTCTGTGCCTGTCTCTTTGCTGCCGTCCTTGCTAGATGAGCACTGACTGGCCCCGTGCCGCTTAGCGCTGGGTGGCCGCTGGCCTGGAGATACATTGGAGGCACCTTCTGCTCTGCCCAGGAGGGGCTCAGAAAACGCCATCAGAGACAGAACATCACCTCGCTGTGCTTTTCAACGGTACCCAGAAAGCAAAGCCTCTGATGAAGCCAGCTCCCCCACCCTACAACAGCAGCATCTGAGGCATGGGGAAACTGAGGCACACCCCATAGGCACGGGCTTTTTACGTGTTTGGGAAGCAGATGACAGTGTAACTGCAGAGCCGCCCCTGGCTAGGAAGAGATGCAGCATTGTCATCTCTTGCACCAAGCAAGCCTGGATTAGCAAACCAGGTCCTTACCCACCTCCTCGTGACCCTCCCCAGCCCCAGGCCTACTGCTGGGCTTTGCCCTGCTCTTTACCCTGCTGCTTCTTCACCAGCTGCTTGGGAAGGGGAAGTGAGTTGGTTTTGCCTTGCAACAAGCTCTGGTTCTCATTGCGACAAACTCCAGTGCATGCAATCATAGAATCATATAGAATGCTTTGGGTTGGAAGGGACCTTAAAGCTCACCCCAGTTCCAACCCCTGCCACAGGCAGGGACACCTTCCACTGGACCAAAGCACACCCCCAAGTCCCTCGCCTTGGGGCTGCTCTCCAATGGGCCAGCACTGACATGGCTCACACTGCCCGTGGCATCGCTGCCAGGGTGTACAGTGCCCCCATTGCCCCAGCTCCTGCCGTCACCAAGCTCAGCTCCTTGAAGCCCACAAAAGCTCCACTGTTGGCTGCTGCATCACCTCCCATTGCTCCCTGTTTGCACAACTCCCCTCCCCGGGGATCAAGTCGCAGCGCGCCTGCTTGTGTCGACTCAGCTCCCAATGGAGCGGGGACCCTGCAGCAGCCCCAGCACCCCCAGTGAGCAAGGAAACACAGCTGGGTTCGGGAGAACGCACCCATTCAATCCTGCTTTACAAACAAGCTCGATGGACAGGGAACTGTGCACCTCCTGGTATGATCTGCCCCAGTTCAGTGTACAGCAGTGATGCCCCTGCACCAAAGCTAAGGGAAGAGGTTCTCCACGTCACAAGTGTTGCACAAGATCCCCAAGAGCAGCTCTGCAGAGCTTCCTCCAACCCTCTGCACTGACTAATGATGGACCAAACAGCATTACTCACACCTGCAGCACCCATCCTCATTCCCAACACAGGCATGCAGCAGAGGGTGCAGCCCCACTGCTCTTTAACACAGCAATGCCACCTCCAGGGATTCCCTTCCCCTTCCTGCTTGATTAAAAACCCTTTTTGGAAGGTGCATGGAAAAAGGTGGCAGTGAAAAGGCAGCACGTGCCTTGGCCAGGTTTGCACTGTGGGGTTGGGGTCTGGCCTTGCTCTCCTTGCTTTGGAGAGACCGGTTACTGCGTGGCCAGCAGTGGCTGCTGTCCCTTGGCCAGGGCAGGGAGGTGACACCGGCCCCACGCCAGGAGGAAGCTGAGACTTTTTTGTGTCCATTGAGTCACTTCCCACAGATCCCGGCTGCTGCCTGTGCTGGGAAGGGGACGGGGCTGGGTGTCAGTGCAGACAGGTCTGACCCTTCATGGCATCCCAGCCTGGTTTGTGTTGGAAGGGACCTTAAAGCTCCTCCAGCTCCAACCCCTGCCACGGGCAGGGACCCCTTCCACTAGAGCAGCTTGCTCCAAGCCCCTGTGTCCAACCTGGCCTTGAACACTGCCAGGGATGGGGCAGCCACAGCTTCTCTGGGCACCCTGTGCCAGCGCCTCAGCACCCTCACAGGGAAGAGCTTCTGCCTTATCTCCAACCTGAACTTCCCCTGTTCCAGTCTGAACCCATCACCCTTCGTCCTATCACTACAGTCCCTGATGAAGAGTCTCTCTCCAGCATCCTTGTTTCTGGATTTCCTTTGGGAATCTCACAGCTCAAATAGTTCCTAGCTCAAAAAGGTTCTGTTCTCACCAAAACACTTAATGGCAGTCGGAGGTGGCTGAAATGCTGCTCAACCATACATATGTTGATGTCTATTGTTGTCCTGAAGGCACAGGCCCCTGCAGTGACTGCTGAATAGTCTAAGCCCCATGAGAAGTACCTCTGCAGAAGGTCAGCGATGCATTTATGCACCTTTGGACACAGCTGGCCCTCACCTGAGCCATGTCTGCCCTGAAGAACAGAGCTGTCCATAAAAACCCCTGAGACATCCACTGGAACACAGAAACAGGAGACTTCATTCAAGGGGATGGCGCTGCGTACAGGCAGCTGCCTCTGACCCTCATCGAAGGTCTCCTGCAGCAAAATGCAACCTACTTCCAGGAAAACTTGCTAAAAGATTTCCTTTCCACCATGGAAACCACCTTCTCCATTCCTGTCTCTCGCAGAAGATGAGGACAGGGAAGCAAGGAGATATTTCAAAACAGAGCTGATTGCTTTTTTCCCTTTGGTTTTTCTTTCCAGGCAAACTCCTCTCAAAAATGACACCTTTTTGTCAAACACTTCACTCGTGACAAATTGGCATTGTCACTGAGGAGAGCGCTTGGCTGGGAGCTTCTTTGGGAAGCCTCCATCTGCTTTTACCCAGTGAAACACTTGATGGTGGCAAGGTTGCAGAATGGAACGTGTGAGGCGAAGCATTAATTAACATCGATCTGGCTCCAAAACCAGAGTAATTTTCATTCAGGAACTTGGCACCACTTAGCACCTCCTCCTCCTCCTGTACTGACAGAGTATTTTAAGCTCCTGATAATCGCACCAGAGTTTTTGCAGTGATTAATTAAAACCTCAACAGAAAGAAATACTCCATTTATTTTATGTCCCTCCCCAGCCTAGTGTCCAGTGACATTCCCCTTCTTTAAACCAGCAGTTGCTTTGTAAAGAGGCAAAAAAGTAATGAGTAAAGGGCAATCATCATCCAGTGCTCCCTGCTGCAATCTGATTTTGGGACAGTTTCCTGAACTAACACTCATTTCTATTGTGGTTTGTTATTTTATCATGAGAATTATGGTTATCATCACAGACACTAATGCCTAACAACTTCTGGGTGCCTTTACAATGTTGTCATTCAAATGCTAAAAGCCTGTAATGAGACTAAGATAATGGCCTGCAAAAATAAATGATACAGATCAGAATAGGGGGAATTTGCTTACAAAATAAAGGAAAACAAATAGAAATTATCCACCCTAATTAGGATTCAAAGGAAGCAACTGGTGGGGGGAAACAACATCTATTCTGGGGAGGGTGCTTTCATCTGGTATGACAGCCCCAACAGAGCCTGTCCTGCTCCATCCCGGGCAATGAGCACCTCTGCTTTGGAGGGCAGTTAGAAGGGAAGGAAAGCCTCAAATCCTCCTTTCTGAGCTTGTTACCAGTTTATATTGGAAGTAGATGATCTTAAGGTCCTTTCCAACCCAAACCATTCTGTATTGACATCACTTATGGGCCACATACCCAAAACCTCCACTGTGCTCTTTGCCAACAGCCTGCAGCTCCCTGCCTTGGCTGCCACCAGCTCCAAGCTCCTGCCACATCTGGATCCAGTGGCAAATGTCCTCAACTCCTTCCTGCACTCCTCAGCTTCATCAGTGCTAAAGTAGCATATGGGGAGGTGAGGATGACACCCACAGCCTGACATTTACAGCCATGGAGAGGACAGAGCAGGGTTGGCTACCCAACATGTGTAACCATCAGTGAAACGCGGGCTCTCTGAGAGCTTTGAACACTGAACCCCACCAGAATCAATATTTTCCTTTCTAAAACAACGCTGGGGGAAAAAGCACATCCAATATAGATTCAGTGTTATTCCAGGTTTTACATTATTCATTTAACCTCATCCTATGTCATGCTGCAGAGAATATATTATCATCTATGATGACAAAGAAAAGACACAACTCCTGCAAATATACACTAAAGCAGCAGCCTGGGCTGCTAAAACAGCCCCCACAATTGGCAATCTCTCATTAGCAACATGTAATTCAGTTGCTATACATTGAGGTTGTGCCTGTGCCACCAGCCACGTGGTAGTGAAAGAGGAGAATACAAAATCAAACTAATAATCAAAGAGCAACAAAGCCCAGAGCTACGTGGCAGGTCTCTAACTTCCAGAAACCTTTTCGTGTTGAGGTTGCAAAGCCTCATCTCACCCCCAGCACAGCAGGAACATCACGGCAAGGCCACCAAAGGCCATCGTGTACCCAGGGCCACCCCACTCGGCCCATTTCAGCAGGGACCATGTGGGCACCGGCAGGGAACAGCCTGCACACATAGAAATAACAGGAAGAAAAGATGAGGAAGCCTACCTAGAAAGGGAAATACTTTATCCATATGTACAAATGTGCTGCTGTTTCTAAACATCTTCTGTATCCTCAGTGACAGGCATGATTTTAATGGGGGTGAAGGTGGGCAGCTCAACTCTCAATTTGGGCACTGTCTTTGCTAACCAGATGTTACTGTCTAGTCTTTTAAAGCTGCCATTTAGCTTCCAGAGAGTTTCAAATAAGCAATTCTAACAATCCCTCTTCATTACCCACTCCAGCAAGAATATCTATGTGTGTTAGGGAATTCCATACAGAAATCATCTTTTTATGACACCACAACTTACCCAAATCCCACTTCTTTACACACCAAACCTGCAGCTCTCTGTGCACGAGTCACAGGACTGGGCTTTGCATGGCAAGGACGTTGGGCAGAGATCATTCATCACCTTCATTCCATTCACATCCCCATCTGCCCCTCCAGCAGCCCCAAGCTGCAAGGTAAGAACATTTCACCCACTCCCACTTTTGGGCCCATAGGCTACAGATTTGGGAGTGGATGCGATGAGTTGGAAACCTGCATCACACTGGCTGAAGCCACCAAAGCACAAACCCAACCTTAGCGTGCCCTTGATTGAGACCAATGACCCAACAGCTATACAACCAGCTCCATGAGAAGCAACAGGGCTTGTTCACATGCACAGACTCAAAATGATGCCACAGCACAATTACTGGTTTGGGGGAAATAAAAAGGAGAAGGGCATAAAGCCTGGCTGAAATCACTCAGCTTTGCAAGGCAGGTGAGGAGATCTGGGGGGGGGCTGCATGGATCAATGACCCCATGTGCCCAGATGCACCCCATTCCCCTCCCATCAACTGCATGTATCAACCAAATATTTATAAATCAATTGAAAGCAATTAATCAGCTAGAGGAAGATAAGGGATAATGAAGAAAAGAGATTAGCTGGTGATGCACAAACAGAGCTCCTCTGGGGAGGAACTGCTGTGGTTGGAAGCATCCTCTGCAAAGCCTATTAGCTCCACTTACAGCAGAAATTTAGAAGAGGCAAACTGAATAATTAAAAGGAGGAGTTAATGGTTCATGCTAACAGCTGCTAAAAACCTGCAGCAGTGTGTTTGTTAACCAAAGTGGCCACTGACAAAAGGACCTGTAGAACAGCCTTCACCTTGCACCAGGGAGGGATGCTCTGCCAGAGCCAGATCACTGCATCCATCCAATGCACTGGAGCTGCTTCTGCCATCCTGCTGTGTTCAGTGAACTGACCAACCCCTTCTAGCTGAGTTACAATGATGGAGAAACAACTCCAGGAGTGAACACTTTCAGGTATATTCCTCATATTACCCACCTGACAGTAGCCTTCAATCACCAACCCACCCTTAACACCAAAGCCAGTACTAAACAAGTACACAATCCAGTACCTCAAGTGTGATGGGGAAGGGCTGAGGGACCTGGGGGGTTCAGGCTGGAGAAGAGAAGGCTCAGGGGGGACCTGATCGCTGCCTACAAGTGCCTGACAGGAGGATGGAGCCAGGAGGGGCTGGGCTCTGCTCCCAAGGAACAAGGGATGGGACAAGAGGAAACGGCCTCAAGCTGCACCAGGGCAGGTTTAGATGGAGCTGAGGAACAATTCCTGCCCCAGAGGGTGCTCAGGCATTGGAACAGGCTGCCCAGGGCAGGGCTGCAGTCACCGTCCCTGCAAGTGTTCACGCACTGTGGAGACGAGGCCTCAGTGCCATGGGTTAGGGGTGGCCTTGGCAGTGCTGGGCAGTTGGACCGCATGAGCTTAAAGGTCTTGTCCAACCTACACAATTTCACACCCGGTGAAATGAAGATGCCGGTGCCAGTGCCGGGCTTAACCCAGTCTGCAGGACCAGCATCACCAGGGTGGTGCTCCAAGAACTGGGTGCTTTTTGCCAAAATTACACTCCTGCACTGCACTGGGAGCCGTTACAAGTGACAATTTGTTTTTGAGGAGCTCCCAAAAATGCCATGACCCCCTTCTGTGACCTGCATCCTATAGAAATGCTCCCAGGGATGCCAACAGGAAGCTCTCCCAAATTTGTGACTTAAAATACTTGCACTACCTCCTCCAATGTTGCAGGATCCCACCTGAGAGGTGGCTCCCAGGTGGGCATCTTAATAAGAAAGGACTCAAGAAGAGCCATTGAGAGGAATAAATGTGGCATTTCAGTCCAATACTTGCCTTTTTCAAGGCACACTCCACAAAACTGCCACGTCAGGGCAGGAGCCCACATGTGTTCTGCAGAGGGGAAGGAGAGGAAGCATCTTGCTCACCAACTTGCAAGGCAGCAATTTAACCTTCAAGGAAGTGCTCAAATTCATTTAGTAGCAACCCTTGTCTAAGGCTGGGGGCAAAATAATTCTACTGAGAACAATATAGAGTAGATAAAAATAAGTGCACTGCAGCAAGGAGACACAGAGCATGCTGCTGGGCAGCACCTGCTAAACCAGCCCAGCCCCAGGGAGACCTGAGAGCAGCTCCAGTGCCTAAAGGGGCTGCAGGAAACCTGGAGAGGGGCTTGGGACAAGGGCCTGTAGGGACAGGCCAAGGGGAATGGCTTTAACCTGCCAGAGGGGAGACTGAGATGAGCTCTTAGGCAGAAGCTCTTCCCTGTGAGGGTGCTGAGGCGCTGGCACAGGGTGCCCAGAGAAGCTGTGGCTGCCCCATCCCTGGCAGTGTTCAAGGCCAGGTTGGACACAGGGGCTTGGAGCAAGCTGCTCTAGGGGAAGGGGTCCCTGCCCGTGGCAGGGGTTGGAGCTGGAGGAGCTTTGAGGTCCCTTCAACACAAACCAGGCTGAGATTCATTGAAAATGTGCTTCTTTCTGAAACACCCACAGTATTCCTGGATGGGAGCATTGTGCCTGCTGCACACCTTGATTATACAGCACAGAGCCAGGTAGAGCTCGGAGGGCTGCACACAGCTCCTGCCTGGGATTAATGCTGCACTGGGTTGCAAAGTTGCTAACAGTGACAGCCTTGCAGCAGCATTAGCCGGGGGGCAGTGGGCAGCCACTCTCAGGTCTCAGTGCATTGCACTGTGCAAGCCCAGGGCTGGGAACAGAAACTCCAATCAGGATTTTCAAATGATAATTATAATAAATCATACAAGACAAAATGGAGCAGCAGAAGCCATAGAAGACACACACCAAAGCCAGTAGAAAGCCCAGGCTCTGGCAGCATCAGGCTGAAGACATGTGAATTGGTCCTGGATCCCCATAGAATAGGCTCAATATTGGTACCACTGGGGAGACCACTCTTGCCAGAGTGGAAAACTATATTTCAGAGGAGGCAGGGATGTGAGGAAGCACGGATGTGAGGAAGCACAGCAACCCAGCTGAGACAGAAACCTCATGTATATTTATTTCCAACCACATGAAGCAAAACAGTGATGCCTTCTGAAGGAAGCCATGCTCTGGAATGTTTTATCTGGGACATGCAGGAAGCCCCTGGAGGTTGAGCACTGCAATTCCTCCAGCAGCATCAAGCCAAGAACATCAAGCTCCAAGAGAACATGACATTTACACCTGGCTCCTGATGGACCCAAATACTGCACCACAGCTGGAAAAAGGCACCTGGAGGATTGCTCTGGTTTTTAAACTACATTAAATGCATTCCAAAGTTCCGCAGGATGCACCCAGTGCCTTTTCTATTTTAAAGGGTCCTGCTGCTCCTGCATGGCATGGTGGCACTGCCATGGGGAGGGATCTGGGCTCTGACATGACATCCTTGGGATTCCCAGCACATTGCTGGAGTGCAACGAGTGCCAGGGAAGAATGAGGGGCATCAGGGAAGGGAGGCAGAACAGGGAGTAAAGAGGAAAAGAGCGGAGAGATTACTGGAGCAAGATGGGCAACAACAGGAGCTGCCAGCTTTCATCACTTCATCACAAGCCTCATAGTAATTACTGGGCTTCTTTTTCTCCCCTCCCAAACCTCAGTTTTTAACTTAAATGGACTCAGGATAATCTCAGCTTTGAGTTTACAAATAAGTCTTCATGACCATCCCCAATACAGAAATGGCTTCTGCATTTCCCCCTCCCCAGGTACTGCACAGGCTCAGAAAGCAAAGCAAAGGAACCTTTATCTCCTCCACATACACTTTGTAACCTGAACCGTGATCTTCAAATAGCTGGAGTTAGAAAATGAAGAGAGTAATACATGACCCTAGGAGACAAGTCCCCAGGAGGCAGTTACGTTAACTCAGAACTAAATGTGATCAAGAATAATGATTCAAATATGGGTTTTTAATGCATTACTTGAGCAAGACAAAAATCCCCCTATTTATAAATACAGGCTTCGATGTTGTGCGCCTTTTCCACACTGCCCTCATAGGACCTCTCCTGAGCTGTGCCCTGCACTCGGCACTCCCCCAGAACAAATATCAGTGTACTGAAAGCATCAGGCCAATGATAACAGAAACATAACTACAGCAACTTGGGGGTTGGAGGAAGGGGAAGAAAAATGCAGATGTAATGAATTCTATGATCTGACTTGGTGCAAGCAGCATGTGTGGGAAAAGGATGGCTGGTTCCATCTGCATGTTGCACTTAGGCGTTCGTAAGGGGATGAAACAAAGGGGAATCCTAGGGAAAAGCCAGTGTCAGGCATTCAAGTCCAAGTGAGTGGCACAAGAGCATCAAGGATTCAGCTGGGTTAGAGCCACGGCTTAAGTCGCTCTGCCCTAAACCCTCAGCAGGGTAAGTCAGAGTCTCTATGGATGACTCCATAGAGCAGTCTCCTGGAGGCAGAGATGTGCTGGCTGCCCAAGACCAGCTCCAGGATTAGGTTTAAAACTGGGAAAATTCAAGACACAAGTGGTCATTCACACACAGGGCTCCCACCACCTCACACAAAGCGCATCCAGAAGATTTCAGAGACTCAACATTGTTCAGAGCTATTTCTTTTCTTAGTACAGCAGGGAGGGCTTTAGTGTATTTCCGGCTGGTTTGTGCCGTAAGTGTGCTGCTGGCCAGGCTGCTGGCTATGGCCCCTCTCTCCCAGGGGCTGCCTGTGAGCAGAACTAGAAGTATTTAAAACCCAGGCTGGGTGAAAAGTCTGCATCTGACAGCCCAGTTTCTAAACACACAAGTCTCAGGTGATGCTTCAAATCCCCAGTTAAGGGGCATTAAGAGAAGCACAGCCCCAACCTTCTCCAAGTTTAGCTGTGGTTGGTAACTGCTCTTTTCACCAGTTTCTCCCCATTTATACCACAGAACTGATTAAACCCCCCCAAACCTGATGGCTTTGAGTGAGATTCACCCTCATACCGCAGTTCCCCACAGGATTACAAATATTTGATGCAATAGAAAGAAAACAAAACCAGCCCGAAATGACAAAATGACAACTGAGAGGGAAACAATCTGGAACATTTTAACCTTCCAAATCTGTCTCTTAATTCTGCTGGTGATTTATGCAGGCGAGGGAGGAATAAAACAGAGCCCAGGCGATGCCTGCTTCTGTGTGACAAAGGCAACTTGAGATGGGATTTTAAAATAACATGACTACGCTGTAGTTAATGCCATTAAAATCCAAAGACAACTGATAATCCCAGGCGGTTCCTGGGACAAGAATCAAATCGTGCAACACACAACTGTGTGGTGCTATCCATTTCCTTTGATTGGAGGGGAAAAAGGGAAACAAGGAAACCAAAACCTCTTTAGTAACACAGCCTGCCCACTCGCATGCTGTACTGACAGCTCAGCAAGCAACAAGGGAACCGCTGGCCAGCTCTGCACCGAGTTTCTAGAGTTGAAAACCAACAAACAGTAGAAGAGATTTGGAAGCTAAATCATCCCCTGGGCTGCCAAACCTTCCCAGGCATGAATACATCTGCCCAGGAGAGCCGCAGACCAGCAGCATGGCACGTCCTGGAGCAAAGCATGGACCAGGCTCACCCCAGGGGCTGGGGAGCAGTGATGCGGATGGAGAGCAGCCCCAGAGCACCCACAGCAAGACATGGCCTATAAATGCAAAGAGGTTCCCCTCTCAAAGTCCCAGACCTGCAGCAAATGCGTTGGACACCTCAAGTCTCAAACCTGCACAGTTATGTACTTTCAAGCTGCTGTGCCATAAATTAGGCTCCACCAAGGAACCATTTAAGAGGAAACAAGACAAAATACAGCCACTTGCATTCACAGACACAGAGCATTGTATTTTTCCCTTAACACATGGTCAGGTAGGAGCTTGGTTTGATACCAATCAATCCCACAGCAGAGATTTTACTCTGTTCTTGGGCCACTTGCAAAATCCTCCTGAAAGACTGCTGGGGGTTCTACAGGGATTATATTGTTTAGTGAGGCAGTTATAATCCCTCTGATAAGAGGGGCTGATCCAAGCAGAGAGGCATTGGCTCCACTCGATTTGCAAATACAAATTAAAACAGAGATAGCGGCACGTTTGCTCAGCCTCTGCCTTATCTGCAAAGCGTGGCAGAGAGAGATGATTTGATCCAGTTCTGGCCAAGGAAGGAAAGCAGGGCTGCAGGGGAACTCGGCACAAGCAGCACTAAGCACTGCGGAGAATCACGATAGGGATGTGCAGCAGGACCTGCACGCTAGGAGTTTTGGGAACAGACACCAGGGAATTAGGTGTGCTGTATGTATGGTTTCTTACATGGGGAAAAGCACCTCTAAGCCACACCAGCCCAGCCCATCTGCAACGTCAAAAGTGTCATTAAATCCCTTCGTGATTGGAAATAGCCAACTGGCCAGAAAGCCCCTCTCTGGCATGGAGGAGGGCTGGAAATACAGGCTCCCCTCCGGGGAAAAACTCTGAGAGCCAAAAACTCAGCTTTACAGCATCACAAACAGCATCTCTAGAGATAAAGAGTCCAAAAGAAACTCTCCCTCGCCTTCACAGCTATAAATAAGGGGAGAACTGGATGTTATCTGCAATACTTAATGCAGTTCTTTCAGTTAAGTCACCCTTGGGAATTGCAACAACTGTTCTGCTGCTGGAAAGTGATTTGCAACTGATAAAGGATTATAGTTTTCTTACTTTTATACTTTTTCATTTTCAGATCTACAGTCACAGATAAAGTTACCGGGAGCAATCTGTCTCCTTACGCCAGGCTGTGCAAGGACCAGCACCACACAAAGCACTCCTCCTGCCACTGGTCCCAGTTATACCTTCGAGGGGATTTTCAAAGGCAGCTCCGGGGAGACCTGAGAGCAGCTCCAGTGCCTAAAGGGGCTCCAGGAAACCCGGAGAGGGGCTTGGGACAAGGGCCTGTAGGGACAGGCCAAGGGGAATGTCTTTAACCTGCCAGAGGGGAGACTGAGATGAGCTCTTAGGCAGAAGCTCTTCCCTGTGAGGGTGCTGAGGCGCTGGCACAGGGTGCCCAGAGAAGCTGTGGCTGCCCCATCCCTGGCAGTGTTCAAGGCCAGGTTGGACACAGGGGCTTGGAGCAAGCTGCTCTAGTGGAAGGGGTCCCTGCCTGTGGCAGGGGTTGGGGCTGGAGGAGCTTTGAGGCCCTTTCCAACCCACAACAGTCTGGGATTCTGTGATTTGCAAGCCTTCAGTACCTCTGCTCAGCACTGCTGACAGCGGGCCCGCTGGTTTATACCGGCTTTTGAGGAAAGACACAGGTAGAACACATAGGAGCCGAAACCTGTTGCAAACAGCAAAGCACCTGATGTGCTTCCAGAGGGAAAAGAGCTTTTCAGCAGGGACTGCAGCCACAGATTTCAAGAACATTCTCCTGACACAACAAACCCTCCTGATTTTCTTGGTTACGAAGTACATAATGGTGCCATGGTCCCTCGTATTCCCAACAGCCTCCGCATGCAAATGGGAGTCAGAAAGCTCATTTTTGTATTTCCAAGGGTTTTTTTGAGAAGCAAATGACAGCGCCTGCTCTGAAGCAACCATGTGGCTTAAAGATAACCCAAATGCTGAGCCCTTGGCAGTGCCCCTGCAGTGCAGGTATCAGTCACAGTGAATGCACAACATGGGATTTGGGGGATGGAGGAAGCCTGCCCCAAAGCCCACGAGGGGAAGCAGAAGGGAGATGGACAGCTCAGCAAGTCCTGCCAGAATACTGTACAAAGCAGCTGTGTGTTAACAAAAACCCCAGAGAACCACCCCAGCTTCCAGCCTGAATCCCAGCCATTCACACACAGCATTTCCCTGGCGCTGTAATCACCACAAAGCACATTATCTTCCATAGCAGTTGTTGGAAGTGCCATTAGGACAATTCAAATGAGAGGCTAGTTTCTCCTACACATACCATTTTCATAACCACAGCCCTTTTATACCCAGCAATATAGAGCCCAGGAGGGACAAGGGAGGCTGCCAGGTTGAGGAAGAGGATGCTCAGGCCCCCAAAGGCTGCACATTGATTGTTCCCCCCTTATCTACAGATCTTGCTCCTTTAACAGCAACTTGAGCGGAGCTCTACTCCACTGGGGGAGAAATGCAGACCACCGGTGTGATGGAGATACAGGCTCCACCATGGTAAGGGAAATTCTGTAACAGGGCATAAACCATGTGTAAAGTTGACTTAGTTATGTAGGATTTTACAGGCTGCTTCAGGATGCACATCATTCCCCCCAGCTCACACGCATTTCCACTGGTCCCCATGGATCCCGCACTGATGCACCACGGAGGCTGCGCTTCCTGAGCCCTCTCCATGTTCTGGAGGGATTCCCAAGAATAATTTAATGCATTCTAACAAACTCTTTTATACGTGGAAGCCTTTTTAATTTGTTTAATTCAAAATCAAAAGCGTGTTTTAAATTAACACCCCAAACTGGGGAGGGCATGCTCTGAAGATATATGTTTGCAAGAGATGATTTCACACAGGAATATTCCCAGTTAGCTCCCCATTCTCCAGTCTCTTCTTTTCTATCCCCAAAGCTGCAAAGAGTAACTTCAAAGCCAAACTCTCTTTCCAAGTGGAATCCCATGGAGTGGTCCCCAGTGGAGCTGAGGAGCTGCAGGGCAGCTGGGATGCTCAGCCCCAGTCAATGCATCCCCAGGGCTGGGTGAGTCCTCTCTCTGCTCAGGGATCACTAACCCCAAAGCCACCACTATGCCTTAGTTTACGTATAATAGGTGCATACATAAACCCACATATTGCCTTGACTGCATCTGCCCACAGACAATGCTGAGCACCAAAACTTGCCCTTGGCACAGCAGCATCACTCCTCCACAGTGGAAGCTACATGAGGACAGGGAACTTCTCAATCCTCAGTGCAACAGAACATTCAGCATTCCAGAAACAACAAACCCAGGGAGGATGCAGGCAACCGGGGAATGTGCCATCGAACTGGATTAAGCTCCAAACCCATCTTTGAGGATGCAGCAAAGCAGTAGTTCTCCCCAGAGAAGCCAGGGCACTAAAGACACAAGCACAGACCTCATTTCTGTCCACGGAACAGACCCCTGGCATTTATCTCTGCTGCTTAAAGACCTCACCAGAACCTCTCACTGTGAATCAGCATCGTCAGGGGCTTGGCTTGGCCCTCCTTTGTCACACCAGTGTTAACTCTCTCCCCTAAAAGAATGCCACCAAAATGCAGACTAAGAAATAGCAGTTCAGAAACGCTGCGATCCTGAGCGTTCCAGCTCCAACATCTCCCATGAAAGAGAGGAATTTCCCTGCCAGTGAATAGCGGTTTATACATTCTTTGGCAACTGCATACCCATTAGCAAACACAATCTGTATTTCTGCCTCGCTCATTTGTTTGCCAAGTGCATTTGAAAGGAATATTTTATCCACGGCAAGATAAACCCCGTCAGCGGCCGCGCTGAAGCGTCACTGCAGGGAGGAGGCTTGTTCCACCTCAATAAACCCCACCTGAACAAACCCCAGCTGCAAAGGGCACCTAAACAGCTTCATGTGAGGATGGGGGGGGATCGAGGAGGTGTCACCCCAGCCACCAGCTCTACCAACAGCACCCCAGCATCTCTTCTGACCTGGGAAAAAACACAGTGGGAATAAGAAAGTGGAAACTGAGCTGCACCAGGGCATGGTTCACAAGCACATGTTGGATCATGGACAGCAAAGGCAGAAAGACCTCACTTGCAGCACTGGGTGCAGTTCTGGTGCCCTCAACATCAGAAGGACATGGAGCTGCTGGAGCAAGTCCAGAGGAGGCCACGAGGATGCTCAGGGGCTGGAGCACCTCCCATATGGAGCCAGGCTGAGAACACTGGGGCTGTTCAGCCTGGAGAAAAGAAGCTGTGTGGAGACCTCATAGCAGCTTCCAGTGTCTGAAGGGGGCTACAAGGATGCTGGAGGGGGACTCTTCATCAGGGACTGTATCAACAGGACAAGGGGTGATGGGTTCAAACAAACAGGGAAAGTTGAGGTTGGAGATAAGGCAGAAGCTCTTCCCTGTGAGGGTGCTGAGGCGCTGGCACAGGGTGCCCAGAGAAGCTGTGGCTGCCCCATCCCTGGCAGTGTTCAAGGCCAGGTTGGACACAGGGGCTCGGAGCAAGCTGCTCCAGTGGAAGGGGTCCCTGCCCGTGGCAGGGGCTGGAGCTGGAGGAGCTTTAAGGTCACTTCCAACACAAACCTTTCCATGATTTATAGAAGCCCTCCAGCCCAAACCCCACCACTGCTTCAGCAAATGCCAGGGCCCTGCTAGAGCCTGAAGCTTCCCCAATTTTTGCCTTTCTACAGATTTGGCCTAGAGTTCAACCCTACTTCCTGGACATGGTAATGCAGGGTTTAAACCAAGCCACTTGCAGCTCACAGCCTGGCTCATCTGCCTAGGATATTGTTTAAACAAAGCTCCCTTAAAATGCCAAAGCCAGACATTTGTGGTTCCATAACGATTTTTTTCCTCCCCTTGGTGATTTGCTTATCAAATACACTTCCCTTTACGACAAAAATAGAGGAAAGGGCCCGTCTAACCCATTTTCTTCTTCCTCTGACCCAGCAAGCTCCCACAGGCCAGCCAAGCCCTTCCAGCATCACCAGCACAGCAGGAGCGTTGCTCCCAGCCCTGGGGCAGAGCAGCTCCTCTGCAGCCGCCTGGGAATCACACAAGTATTGCAGCACCCACATAGGAACCAGCTTAAACTCTCCCCTGAGCTCCTACAGGAGGCAAACAAATCGAGACCTATCCCTAACCTGACAGCAGAGCTTGCTCTGAACGTGCACAGGAGAGCTCTGGTAGGAACAGAACAGCCGCCTCGCACAGCACCATCACCCAGCCCTGGCGTGCTTAAATATCCTCCTGGTTTGGTTTCTTAGATCTTTAGTTTAATCTCTTTTCCTGCCTCCTGGCTGGATTCTGCTCCTACAGCTGGGACAGTACATGCTGCCATGCAGAACTCCTCCAAACCCACTCCGAGCACGATGAGAAACTCCTCCAAACCCATTCCAAATTGCAAATCCAGTGGCTGCAGTCCCAGCAAGGAATAAAACCAGCCCCAAGGCAACGCACACCCACAACAGAAGCTCCTTGACCCCCTTTTCTGGGAGAAACCCCCAGCAGCCCCATACCCAGGCTGGGGGGGGTCAGGCAGGAACCACCAGCAATTCCTGCAGCCATCCGGTCCCACCTTTCATTTCCAGCTCAACTTTTACCCTCTTTACTTAGCTTCCAAGTTCAGTTGAAGCCATTATCCTAATTACAGCTACCTCTGGCACTGCTCTGACCCGCAGCACTTTGCTCCTGTCTCCCATGTGCTCCCCCCCACATCCAGGGATCCTGATTTTGCAACTCAGCCCAAGAATTCCTGCTGGTTCAAGGCTTTTTTTCTAACAGCCCAAAGGCACAAGGAAGGGAAATGCTGGAGGGGGATGAGAAAAATGGGAAAACCTGTGCCAAGGGGGGTATGAAGAGAAAAACCCCATCATTTGAAATTAAGAACACGTCCATTCTCCCAGATGCTGTTTGAGCTAAGGATGGGTGATTCAGGAAAAGGCCCCAGGCACGGAGCAGATGGCTCAGTTCTATTCCTTACCGGTGGCATGGGGTTAAGTTGGGGTACAAGGAGAACTGCCCCTGTTTGTACCACTGCATCCATGTGCCTGGCACCCGGGATGCGTGCGGGGCTGGGATCCCTCACATAACGTTGTCAACAGCTAGTTAAGAGCTTAGCAGGATTTGCCGAAGCACCTAAGCCGGTTAGGTGCCTAAATCCCATTGAAAGTCCCTTTGGATACTGCCACCTTCCTAAATCCTAGGCGGTGTTTATTAATGGCATTAGCCACTTAAATACCTCCATCCACACATCCTAATCCTGCAGCTGGGAAGCTGCTGACCACCAGCTCTGCAATACTGGGCAGGGTATCCCATTTCGGGGCAGACCAGGCAGGTACCCACTTGTGCCAATTCCCACCCCATCCCTGCCACCCTGGGAACGCAGCAAAGGCTGTTTGGGTTTCTCCCGTATTTTTTCCACCCTCCTGCCCTATCCCTGTGAACATGGTGATGAAGGGAAGATCACTATCTACAAAGTCTCTTTGAAATGGGTGTACAACAAAAACTGTATTTCCTCCTGCTACGCACAGCCCCCCCCCCCAGCCCCACATGGGCTAAAGCTTTAAAGCAAGGGGCAACCCAAGGGGGAGAGGCATCTGAGCTGGCTGTTTCCCATGCTGGCAGCTCTCTGGATGCATGGATGCAGCTCAAGGATTTAGAGACACTTGGTGCTCCACCTGCATGTGCTGCAAAACTGACCCCAGAGGCTGCACATCCCTCCTGGCAACCACCCCACGGCTTCCAATCTGGGGTGATTTTTACCTCCCTGTGGTTGCAAGAACAGGGGGGGCAGAGGCAAAGTGTGCTTCGGGGTGCAGACCCTCCCAGTGCTCTTTCCCCCACCCTCAAGCCAATTTAATTCTACAAACCTCTCCAATAACGCAGGGAGAGGACATGCCTGAGCAGGCTGGGCTTGTATCATGTCAAATACACTTTAATTGCTGATAATTCCTGCATGCCTGCCTTATCCAAGTGAAAATGAAACGTCTGCACTCAACTCTGCAGCGTAACCCTCCTCAGCAAGGCAGTATTGAAAAGCAGGCAGCACCAGAAAGATCAACTTTAAAGGGGGGCACGAAATGTTTCAAGTTAACTACAACCTAGAAACAGGCAGCAAACTCAATTTTAATAGCTGTAAGGGGTTTAGACAGATTCTCCCCTTCCTCTGCTGAATGGAGGAGGTACATGGTCTTAATGCAGCATCCATGGAATGGGGGGGACAGTTCCCCTTTCATCACACGTACAAGCATGACAGAGCTGCCCCCCTGGATGCTTGATGTTCAGGGGAGGATGCTCCAGCTCTCCATCACCACCACCCAGGTACACTATTGTGTTGGAGAGCTTTATTCACACCCATGGGCAGATGATGGCACCTGCTCTTTGCTTCTTCATTGCTCTGACCAGGGGACAGACCCATGATAAACTGAGCTCCCATAGCAAATAAACACCAACACAGATGGGCTGTGAATTATCTACTGGGCCAGGAATTACTGACCTGAGCTATTGAGGGAGCACAGAATCACTGGGGTTGGAAGGGACCTCTGGAGATCATCCAGTCCAACCCCCCCCGCCAAGGAAGGGCCACACAGAGCAGGATGAGCAGCCAGCGCTGGTGCACAGACCTGAATGGGGTTGCTATTAATTCACACACATGCAAAAAAAAGAGCTACATTCATGGGAAGATTTTATTTCCCCTGATGAATTTGGCCACCTCTAATTGCACCATGAACCAAATTGATGCTCTTTGTCTTTTCCGAGGGCTTGGCTGCCTGTCTCCAACCTGGCTCTCACCTGCATTAGGGCTTCTGCAAGGGGCACGATCAGAACCCCAGACTGGTTTGTGTTCAAAGGGACCTTAAAGCTCATCCAGTTCCAACCCCTGCTACGGGATGGGGCAGCCACAGCTTCTCTGGGCACCCTGTGCCAGTGCCTCAGCACCCTCCCAGGGAAGAGCTTCTGCCTTATCTCCAACCTGAACTTCCCCTGTTTTCAGTCTGCACCCATCACCCCTTGTCCTACTGCTACAGTCCCTGATGAAGAGCCCCTCTCCAGCATCCTTGCAGCCCCCTGGAAGCTGCTCTGAGGCCTCCTGTTGCAGGTCCCTGAGATTCAACACACCCCCAAACAACAGCATGCTCAGTGCTGGGACCACCTTTGTGGATCTCACCTTGTGCTGTAACAGAGCTGATAGATTGGAATGGCAGCCAGGGCATAATAATTCATACATTCCTTGGGGAACGGCAGCTAGAAAAGCCCAAATCTTCCCTTTGAGGCAGTCTTTGTGCTCAGGAGCATCGTGTGTGTTTTGAACCCGAATCCAATCTGGCTGGTGCTTGCGTTTCGGTTGGTTTTTAACACAAACCCAACAACTAGTACCAACAAAACCTGCTGAAGCTCTTGTTTTCCCTCACCTGCCTGATAGCTCCTTCCCCCCTTGCTTTGCTGTATCAAAACAAACACACAGCAGCTATTGATTTTGGCTGTTCTCAGAAGATTTGTGGCAGGAATCTGATGTTGGACGAGTTATTGCAGAGCGATAACTGCGTGTCTACTGCTTGGAAATGCTTCCCTGGAACAAAAAGAGATAAAAAAGCAGCCGTATCATAGCGAAGGACACACTTTGCTTTCTCAGGCTGGAAGGAAACGTGAAGTATGACTTTTAATAACTCATTCTGACAAGGCTCCATCCTTCCTGCCTCTTTTCTTTTTAATAGCAAAATCGACAGAAAAAATACCGAGTTTTGCTTTTATTTTGGCTCCCAGGAAGCAGCGGAGCTCTCAGACCCTGCATCTCCTCAGATCCAACACACCCAACTGTTTCCTCCTTCAGAAGTACATTTCCCCGCTGCATCTACATAACAGCACTAAATTAACAGCACTAAACTGCTCTCGCTGGTATCTTCTGGAACCCACGAAACTTCAAGTTAACCTTTTGCTTGCGGAGAAATTAACGCTGCAGCACCACCACTAACCTGCTTCAACCCCAAAACACAGGAGAACCACTGGGATGCCTTGCAGAAAGGCTCATCCCTACTGCAGGCAGAATGATGATCTGCTTAAGGAATGCTGTGGAGCTCTGGAATTGCCTTACACTGTAAAATCCTGCAGAAGAAAACTTCTGCAGCACATTTGATATGTTCTGGTCCTTGGCCAGCTCTGCGCAAGTCCAACAGACCCTCTTGGTTTACTCCCCCTTAAGTTTTACTCTTTCTGGAGTTTCCTATATGGTTGCCACAGCAGGATTTGGCTTGTTTCACCAACAGGGACCAAAAGCCGCAGTGAAACGACAGATACCATGATGCAGAAGTCCTCTAGACCAGAAGTCACACAAAAATCACACAGGAAAATCCCGATGAAATCAATCACAAGAGTTTAAATTGAGTTACCGTCACCTCAAAGCAGAACTCAGCCCCAACTAACACCAGTCCCGGGTTTCTGAGGTTCACTCAGCACCACACACCTCATCCCCATAACACAGAGTGATGGCCATGCTCCACAGGGTCACCACCCCTGCATTTCATTTACCTTCAGTGGCAACTCTATTAAAAATCCCATTTGCCTCACTCATAAACAACATTTTGTCACATTCCCACCTTGAACTGACCTCTGGCCATCAATAATGGAGCATTTCTGCACTGCGGAGAGGTAAAGAGCACCCAACTGGCTCTGCTTGCCCTGAGAGCTGTGGCAGCATCCTCTGCCTCACAGATCTTACAAGACCGACGCTTCCCTTTGCTGGGGAGCAGCTAGACCAGGTCTTTTCCAGCCTGATTCCATGACTCCCTTTAGATGTTCCCGCTTTCCCCATTACCTGCTAATGGACAAGTCGGAAAGACCCAGGGGAAGGCATTCAAGGCAGGTGCTAGGGTTATATCACCGCCATATATAGGTATCACCATCAGTTATGCAATACCAACCCACAGCTGGGTTATAAAGACATTCTCTTTATTCACAAAGGTCTTATCTGCACAAAACTGCTGCTTAAAAACGCTGAGATTTGCCCAAAAGACTTAGGACTGTTACTGGGTTTTCCTCCAGGAGAACTTGATGCCCTGCAGCTGCACTGCCTGAGGCTAGAAACAAGCTCCCTGCTGCCTAGAGGCTGTTTGCTTTTTTCTGTTTTAAGACTCATGATCACTGCTTTAAAGAGGGAATTAAACTGATGGTTCATGTATGATGCAAAGCCTTGATGTCCCAGAAAGCCGCACAAATAAACGCTATTGGAGTAACTGAAAGGGGAGACAAGCTGATTTTGGCACTAGGTGGTACTGAGATACTCTCAATTCTCTCCATCTTCCCCAGATTACACATACTGTTGCCGCACAGTCCTGGTATCATCCACATACAAACCCATCCATGAATCAGTCACCCTGCAGCAAAGGTATTGATTAGAGCAGCTTCAGCATGAAGAACTCACCACAGAGGAGAGCTTTAGCAGACCAAGCCATGGTCACCCACCTCCTGCTGCTGCTGCCGCCCCTGATCCCACCTCAGAAGGCCAGGAATGAAGACCAGAAGCAACTTCAGGCCCCAGAAGGGATAGATTTGGTTTGCAGAGATTCAAAACTAGCACTAATCCCATTGTCAGGCACCAGCTCACACTTGCTGCCAACAAATGAGGCCAGTTGGGCACCTGCAGTTGCTCATTTAGCCATTAACCTGCTTTAGCAGTTACAGACAATTAAAACATCAGCCTGCAGTCATTGTGACTCAGATCATTCCCCTGCAGAGCAGCACTTTGAGGGCTGATTTCTCATGTGCCCATCACCTGCTGCTGCTCTGGACCTCAGCTGGAAGATGAAGGAAGAGGGAAGCCTTCAATGGGTACAAATCAACATGTTCTCATCTATGCTCTACAGTGACAGTTTACACCAACAGGACAGGTGACCGATGCTGGAAGGCAGGGAGGACCAAGACAACCCCCTCTGCTGTGCGTAGTAGGGCTATTTTCTATTTGCAGGCCAAAAAAACCATGCTAGATAACCCCAGTCAGATGCAGGAATGGACTCAGAAGTACAAGATGTAACTTAAGCGGCTGGGGAACACAGTGCCAAAGCCACCACATACCATGAAGCATGAAGAACTGCTGGATCTCTGCTAACAGCCACAGCAGAGCAGATTAACAACTGCCCCATTTCACTGCACACCAGGGGGACCTTTTTTGTACCCAGATGCCTGCAAGGCCTGTCTGAGCTTCCTTCCACTCACACAGAGAGATGCCCAGAGAAGCTGTGGCTGCCCCATCCCTGGCAATGTTCAAGGCCAGGTTGGACACAGGGGCTTGGAGCAAGATGCTCTAGTGGAAGGGGTCCCTGCCTGTGGCAGGGGTTGGAACTGGAGGAGCTTTAAGGTCCCTTCAACCCAAACCATTCCATGATATGATTCTGTTAAATAAGTCTCTACCCATGCTCTGCTTCTGCAGGGATGGCAGCGGCACAGCCTTGTGGCTCAAAATTAAAGAACTAACTAAATATCTGTAATTACTCAGCCAGAAGAGAACTCTCACAGTAACAACAGGAGAAGGAATGTCCTCAGGCTGGTAAAGGTTATCAAAATACCAGGGTTTGGAGGAAAGGGGCTGTTACAGCATCACTCCCTAATAACAAACAGTAAAGCAATACCTTCCAGGAGAAGGAGATAAAGAATTCCTTCCTTCTCCAGCAATAAATCAAAGGGCACTGTTCAGCTGATGGGAATTGATTTTTCTCCCTTCCTTTGCACTTAGAGCAAAGCAGGACCGTGGTGAAAGCCTTTAGATGCGACAGAACCAAATCAATGGCAGGGAGGGGACGTTCTGCACTGGCACAAGGCACCACCTTCCCTTCCACAGCATCGCTTGGGGTGCACCTCATTTCCCTGTGAGCCCCGACACTGAGATGGCGTGCAGTCCTTCCCAAAAGCAGAGAGCACGAGTGAACTTGGAGTTGGCAATGAATGAGATCTGATCAGAATAAAAACAGAGGGAATAAGTTCCCATTAGGACAAGCGAAGCAAATGCTGTAAGGATGCTGCCTGGTGCCAGAAAGGGATGGGGTGGGGGGGAACCCTGCTGCACCCTTCTGCCCTCACAGCGATGAGCAGCCCACCTGGCTGCCCAGCAAAACAAGGTGCAGTCTTCCACTGCTTCAGTGCTAATTCACTGTTAATTAAAGAGTTTCATGACAGGCTCCCTCATACCCAAACCTCTTTTGCTTTTCATGTGCACAGAAAGAAAGGAGGCAAAAAGCAAGCTGTCTGTAATGCAGATCATCCAGAGATCGATCCTGCTCCCACTTGCCAAACTCTTTACTACAAGTCACTGGAATGGAATGATTTTTCCCTTCTTTTGTATTGAGCATTGTGCAGTTGCAGGATGGGGGGGACGTTGGATTGATTTGGTTTCACTCTAAACCCTGCGACAGCCTAAGGCTCTATAAGCTGATTTAACAGGTTATAAAGCTCCACTGTTTTCTCACTATTGACTTTTATTGCAGCGCATAAAATTTTTAATGAGAAATAAATTGATGGAGATCCATTACCACGGAAGAACCGTGATCTGCTCATTTGTGAGCTATAAAGGCACATTTTTGACATCCCGAGAGAAAAAAAAATGTACCCACGCTGGTACATTCCAGTCAAATTCCAATGTATTTACAGTGGCATTTGGCTGGGATTGGCACTGAAGGGATGCAGGCAGTCCCCTGCAATGAGACTGTGTGACACTGGGCAAGACACTAGTCATGGGATCAATGTATGTACCACCCAAAGGTTATGCCCAGCAAGTGGCTTTGCACCTGCAGACCTATGGCATGTGCTGCCATGGAAAGGAGAGCCTGCAGAAGGTGAACAGAAGAGTTCAGCTACCTCAGACCATGGAGATTAACACCTTTTTCACCCCTTTTCACCCTACCCTTTGGTTTCCACCGCATGCCCCATGCCTTGGCAGCATCCCACGGTGGAGACATGCTGTCAACATTTAGATCAGCCAAACCCAGCAGGGAATTCTTTACATATCACCTGATGTGCTCCAAGGAAGGCAAAGCGGGGTAAAAAACCCCCATATATTTCAAAAAAGGAACAAAAAAAGCCCAAGACAAATTGACACGGCAGGGAAGTGCTGACCATCCCAACCCGAGCACCGCATCTTCATCAAGCGCTGCCACCTGCAAACCTCCTGTCCCCTTCAACCACTGCTTTGGCGTGGGCTCTCCCACACCTTTCCTCCAGCATCACTGTTGCCCAAGACAGCATCTCAGTGGCTGTCCAAAACACTGGACACACGTGCCAGTGAGGAGATCTATAGCAGAGCCCAGGTGACCACAGAGGGCACCTCATGGCCACCCAACATGGGGTGACCAGCGACAAACTCCGTGCTCTGCATCAACCTCTGATACCAGATGTGCTGCCAAGGGAGGTGGCTGCTGCACATCTGGATAAAACCTTTCCTTTTTTGCTGCCTTTCTCAGGAGTGCCTGCTCGAAGCATTTAAAAAATGACATCCAGAAGGGCCCTTTCCACAGTCCTGACACCAACAAGCACTGGATCCATTGCTCTTTCTCCCTCCCACACTCCTATCCATATGGACCAAGTGCTGCCATTCCTACATCCACGCTCCATCACTCTCCTACACCAGTGATATGTCTGTGCACATTCATCTGGAAATTACTGGTTTTAATATGGATTCAGATTTACATGGATATTGGTATTTTTAGTATGGAAAAACAAGTCCTGGCTTTTTGCCAGCTCCTACTTATCATATTGCAGCCAGACGTGGATCAGGCTTTGTCATTTGTCCAGCATTTCCCATCAGAAATGCCCCCCCCCAAGAGGGGCAAACAAATCCCATGGGAAGAGCACACCACCGGCACAATGCTCCTGCACACAACAGCTTAACCCCAGCTCAGCTGAGACAAGCCCCTTGTGTTTTCCCACATCTCACAGCACCTCCTGATAAGGCAGAGGGGTACAGGTTCCTCTGCGACACCCAGCAGTGCTGTCTCCCACCAGACCTCTGCCCTAAGCCACTGTGGTGTGACAAGGGTCTGTCTTCTTTCTCCCAGAGAGCAAAGTGGAGGGGTCCTTCAGTACATCCATTAACAGGCAAATCAATCCAGATCTCTTCTGCCCCTTCTGCTTTTGCATTGACAATCAAAGGGGAGAAGAGGAACAATTTAAACAGCTCTTCCAATGTGATGCTTTGCTATTCAGTGTGTTGGGAGGAATCCTGGGTTCTGCAGATGATGTTCAAGCAGCTGAGAACAAGCGTGTATATCCTTCTATATCCAGAGGGGCAGCAGAGCACTTAAGCTATAGGAAAACATCTCCAGGTAGTAATTATTGTGCTTGTAAAATAACATAGATCTTTATCAGCTTCCAAGTTGCCACTGATAGTTAATGACACACATCCCATTGCTGCCGGACAGTAGGATGTGGAGAGTGGAGCCTTGCACTGCAGCGCTGCTCTGCCACAGCTCAGGGCTGGAGGAGGCAGCAGCATCCCCATCCAAAGGGCTTTAAAACCTCCAAACCAAACAGCAGCAGCAGAGCTGACTTTGCAAGGTGGCGATTTCTGATCAGGAAAAAAAGGTTATAAAAAGGGTATTTTTCAATAGAGCAGCATGCAGGCTTCCCTCCACTCTGGGGCGGCCGGGTTATGCGAGTATCTGCCTTCGCTTTGAATACAGCCCAGAGCTGCCAAATGCTCCCAAACCCAAAGTTAATGAGTATGCAAATAATGGCTGGCACATTCCTCTGCATTTTTTGGTTCCATTCTTTCCCAAGCAGCAGCAGCAGCAGCTCCCTCCCCCTCGGCATTCCTGGCACTTTGCACAGCGCAATTCCCTCACCAGGATTTCCAAGAAACACGCACAGCTCTTGACCTGAGATACAGGGAAGTGGCTGCAAGATGCTTCCAACACTGCTACTCAAACAGCACCGCTTTGCCAAGTGCTAGCAGAGCAGAGCACATGGACGCTCACAGGAACACCCTTCCCACCTCCTCCCAGCATGGCCCTGAACTCCAGCAGTGCATGGCTGTTTTGTAACTGGGTTTCCTCCTGGAGGAGACCTAAGGGCTGTGGGGAAAGCTGGTAACTCAGGGAGCAGAGCACAACAGCTTCTCTTGTCTGGAAAAGACATGCAATATTCAAACCCTGATGTTTTTAAAGCCTTTAAAAGCGGTAACTTCTGAAACTGCTGCAACATCTGATGAATGGAGAATAACAGAGAGAAATGGCTCAGCCACAGCAGGAGGGAGGAAAAGAAGGGAAAAATACGAAGACCCAAACCTCAGACTCTCCCTCCCCAAGTCCCTGCCTTGGCTTTGCTAAGTCATTATCATATTACAAGGTGAAGGCTCGCAGGATTATGGTGCTCAGTAATATTATAATGGATGTAAGCCAGCCCTCCAGAAAGCTTTTCATATTCCTGCTTTGTACTGACCTGGGCTCTGCATCCCAGTGCACTAGAGAAGAGAAATGCCCTCACTCCACATCAGTAAATACACATGCATTTAATAAGCATACGCTTAATCTCTCTGTCTATACCTATAAATATATCTATGTATCTAACACAGGTAGGAGGGAATTTCAGAGCAGGATGTTCTCTGGCTGCTTCCACTTGCCCGGTAATGTATTGATTACAAAACCCTCCAGCAGCAAAACAAACAGCTTAGAGCAAACAGGAGGCTTAACGTGCTGGTACTTCATATTTCCTAGCTAGGGCTGGCCATTACTGAGGCCACCAAGCACTTGCCCACAGTCCTCTCCTGCTCCTTCTGCACAGCCCAGAAACCTGCCCTGCTTTTAGTCCTTTGATCAACCAGCACTGAGCAGACTGTGTTTTGCTTGCTTCTGTTTCAGTGCTGCCCTACCAGCACTCTGGACTTGGGCAGGGTTTCTTGTGGCATGGATCAAAGCAGAAAGGGGGAAGCTTCAGAGAACAGATTGATGCCTCTCTGCTTTATATTACAGAGCCATCCTAAGTCCATAGAATCATCACAGACTGGTTTGTGTTGGAAGGGATGTTAAAGCTCATCCAGCTCCAACCCCTGCCACGGGCAGCGACACCTTCCACTAGAGCAGCTTGCTCCAAGCCCCTGTGTCCAACCTGGCCTTATTTCCTATGATGAGTTTTAAGCACTACCAGGTCTCATACCATCTCTTGGTCCCTTACTAAAAGGAAACTATATCCACAGCAGAAAACTCAGACTATATACTTAGGTATATAGCTGCTGAATGCACAAGAAGGCAAAACAAAAGAAAACATGTTTTCCTCCAGCTTTTCTTAATTATAGCAGCAACCGAGTTTCCGTGCCAACAGAACTAGAACTGAGAGCAAAGGCATCATTTTAATGTGAAAATGAGATCCAGTTTGCGTGGTTTGCTTTGTTTTGGTGCAAGTAAGTAGATGCATTTTTGCTATTCCTATTTAATGTCAGATCTACCTTTCTCTGGAGGAGCAGCCACATCCTACCTGTCCAGCACAGCACCAGGGCAGTGTTTCCTCTTCCAAAGCCAGCAGTGATGATCTTAAGGTCCTTTCTGTCCATAACCATTCCATGATTGCTGCATCTCCAATATCCTCCTCCAGTGTTTCTCCCACCCCCCTGTCAACTATCAACATTACTACTAAATAAAACGCACATTTTGATTGCCCAGCAAATAACCCTGTTTAAGAGGGAAGGGGATATCATAGCATGAGTGAAAGGAGGTCGAGTTTTACTCTCTTCCTCAGCATTTTCACACCAGCCTCTCCCAGCTATGTTATTGAATTAGAAATTAGTCCAGCTTCATCAAGGCTTCCTTTGTCTAAACAGGATTTGGGGTCTCTAAGGGCCACTGCAGAATATCATGTTTAAAGAGAGATGTTAAAGACATCAGGACAATAAGGGATGTGTTAATACACTGAAAACCAAGCTCCTTTGCTGCCATTCTCTTCTTTTGAGACAAAATTACACAGATTTAAAGCACACATGAGAACTGGATTAGGCACTCTCTTGCCAAGTGATCAAATTAACTTCCTACAACCCATCCCAAATTCTTATGTTTCACACTCATGAACTCTTGCCAGGAAACACAGGAAACTATTTCCTTGCTGGGAATGAAACACCCGCAGCAGCCAAGGGCTGAGCCTGCTGGTCAATGCCAACCCCCTAACCCAGAGCATGGGATGGAGAAGGAGGAAGCAGAGCCATATAATTCTCCATGCAGACAATTTATATGCTATGGGACTGCTCTCTATTGCACAACCCTTTCAGAGCTCCAGCTTTCTCAGACAGCAAACATTCCCCACCACAAAAAAGGACTTGGGATATGGGCAGATTTAGGAAGAACAAGTGCAGGAATACGGAACTTCGTGAGAAAATTGTATTGGAGGCAAACCCTGAAGATGAAGGCCAGGGACTGTTGCATGGATTTAGTTAGCATGAGTCGGGCTTCTCAGTTAGCATAAGTAGAGCTTCTCTGTAAGTGGAAAAACACTAGGCCAGAGGGGAGGTTAGCCAGGGATAGCAGTTAGCGAGGTTAGCGACACTAAGAACAAAAACCAGGATGTAAAACCGCAGTGTAAGAATGCTGAGGTTAGTGCTAAACATAAGTAGCTGTTGTAACTTATACTAAGCAACTTCGTGTAAAGCCCAATCAGAAGCTTGTTGACAAGGCATGTTAACCAATCAGCGTATAACCAATGTGTGGATTTGGGTATAAAAGATCATGTCTGATGCTCAATAAACGGCAATCGCTTGATCACATCGATCGTCTCTGCATTGCCCACGACTCCCCCGACAACAAGGGAGGAGGAGTCTGGCCCCACTTCCACATCTCATCCCCCCTTGCAAGAAGGGATAGCACCTTGGCAACGGAGCAAGCCACTGCTGAGCCATGTGCTTCTTGTTGCCCCCTTGCTAGTCAGCAAGATATATTTCAGCCCTCAATGAGGCTGCAAGATGCCTCTAGACCCCAGCCGCTTGTCTGCATGGTGTTTATATGCTGTAATGGTCCTCCCCTCTGCTTCAAGCCTCCTTATGCAGGAAAACCTCCAGTGAAAGCAGTGGGAGACTCTTAATTGCCTCCGCTCCAATCAATACAAACAGTGCTCAGCGCTGCCAACTGCCACAGCAAACACTGACACCTCAGTGGCAGCACTTCCACCTTTTCCTACCACCTCCACTGCGCGAGCGAGCTTAAAAGGAAGTGGGGTCTATGTGGGTAGAGGCAGGAGGTGCTGGAGCTATTGATTCCAAGACGAGTCCACCAAATGCTATAGACCACTTAGCCTCCAACCCCAAGCAAAGGTTTACATAGCACCAGCCAGGACATCAGCCACCAGCAGCTGCTCTTCTAAAGGCTGGAAAGAACTGACACCAGGCTCTGTACATGCCCAGCTCTCCTCCCCAGCTGCCCTCGACATAAGAAAGCCTCTGAGCTCTGCTGCCAAGCGGGATGCAGTAGATGCAGATCAGCCTTGCCCTTAAGTGAACCACTGCCACTGACAAGCGGAACCTGAAGGACTGACCACAAGTATTTGGACTGAATGCCATGTGCAAAGCATCTGAACTCCTCCTCAGCGGGAGGCACGGCAGCTGGAGCTCCTGAGGATGCCAGGGGAATCTGAGCTCCCGGACTTTTTGTGCTCTTGTGATGCTTCAGAGGCAGCCCTAAGTCTGCTTAAACAAAGCACAAGGGAAGAGTGTTCCCTCACGTTACAAAACCCTACCTCCAACCCTGAGAAAACACGGCAATAGCAGAAAGGTATCTCAAAAGATCAGTGTTAACCAGTTCTTATCTGAAGCAAGCACTAAATGGTCTTTAAAAATGGGTTAACTCACAGGGTTTTACCAGGTTTATTGAACAGTTGTCCCAGTCTCTAATAGACAAGTTTTCAGCCCTGCAAATTTCTAAAGGTCTTCCATTCAGTAAATTACAGCCTTGCCTGTGCTATTAGATAGCTTGTTAGCCTCATTTAACTCTCCTGCTATAATTACTGAGGTAATTTTAACAGGTACTTTCGCATAGCTGTCACTGCTTCTGAGTTTAATACCCCTTCATTCACAAGTGCCACACACAGGCATCTCTCACCAAGTCCCAGGAGCAGACCAGAAGGCCATGGATGGGTCCTTTCCAACCCAAACCATGCTATGAGTCTATGATTACACACCTGAGCAGGATGATAGTGAGGTGAATGGATGGCTTCTCTCCCAGTGACTCCCAGTCTTCAGGATACGGTGCAAGATACCCACTTAACACAGAGAGATGGGAGAGGAGCAGGAGTAGACAAGGCAATTCCCACCAGCACAGCAACAGCAGCCTATTAGGCTTGCCACAGACCAATGCATATAAATATATATATATATATATATAAACATATATTGGTTGGGAGGCCAACCTTCATGGTCCTGCTCACTCCTTTCCAAAGCTTTCACATCAGTGAAGGCCACAAAACAGAGGTCAAGGCTCCGAGATCCCAGGGCAGGGAGCTCACTGTCAGTGAAGGACAGCAGGGACCTGCTGCTCCGTGAGTGGAATGAGCCCCTGGATAACCCCATGCGTGCTTCCAAGCAAGCGTGTGACCCTGGGCGGTGCTGCTGCAGGGTAACCATGAACCTTGGCAAGCCAGAACTCTGCCTGGGACCTCCTTCGCCACCACTCCTTTTACCTGTGGCCTCAGCAAGTGCTTTGTGGTTTTCCCTGCAAACCAGGACTCCAGGCAAGCACTAGAAGAGGACATGGACTTCAGCCAGGCTGCCAGGAACACCAGACTCCTTCCATACTTCACAGCACTTACTTTCCTTCACTATGCCCATGTGTGCATGGCTGTCTCATGAAATTTGGCAGTGTTTACAATGCAGACCCCTCCAGAGACACATTCATTCAACAGGGCTGCAAATAGGGTCAGTGAGAAATTCATTTCGGGTGCAGCAATACATCAAACAGATGGGAATACAAAACCAGCCCAGTCCTGCTGTAACTGGGATGTCAGGGACAGACAGGGCATCAGCAGCAGGACCAAGGTAATGATAAAAACCAGGGAACCTGCATCAAAAATCAAATCCCAGAACAGAAAAGACCCACTCTTGAACAGTGATCATGGGGTTAAACTGGGATCCAAAGTTTAAAATGCTTCCTTATGATCCATTTCTACAGTCTTCCTTCAGGTTATGAATGTATTCATTCTGTTTCCCATAAATCTGGGATTTCTTTTTAATCTCCTTATGGTATTGTGGGGAAAGGACTCCAATTTCATAGACTGCACATTTGAGACAATAAAGGATAAAACCCACTGGATTCCCATACAAAGGGATTTAGAAGTGCGGATGAAGAGGAGACACCGTGAGCTGAGAGGAGACTGCAGAAAAGGCTTCCTAACACAGAGGAGGTCACACAGCCCACTAAGTCCCAATGTGCTTGAAAAGCAGTTTTCAAATGGGTATGATAAAAATCACATGTCCATAATCAGCCTGAAAATTGCCTCTTTTTACAAGCTTCAAAAGTGGAGAAGGAAGGGGAAAAGAGCTGAGACACAAACCAGCAGAACAAGGGCCCTCCTGGAGGTACCTCCAGCACATGCATGGCTCAAAGGGTCCTTCCTGCCTGTTTGGGCAGTGAGGGAGCAGAAACAGCCTTGCAGAGAAGCTGTGGAGGGCCCAAGACAGCAAGGCAAGAAGTCCCTTTTTGTGCAGGAAACCTCGCTTTGTGACTGCTCCAAACCCAACCCAACTGTGGGTGCTGCTAAAAGCCTCCCAGTGCCATCCCCCAGCAGCTACAGAAACTGGTGCAGATCCTGCACTACTTGTCTGTGCCTTCAGCCCTGGCATTTGGGAAGGAAAACCCATCAACTTGTCCCAGTGATCTACATCCCTGCTCCTCCTTCCTGACCCAGCACAGGAGGGACATCTATAGGGGGTAGGTTGTTCCACCCGACAAAAGTGGGGACACAAACAAAACCATCTTCATGTTTTACAAGAGTTTCTTGTCTTTCCGAAGAGAACTAACAGCCATCGTGTCCGCCTGCAACTCTAAATGCTTGTGAGAGGGCTGCCACATGGGTGCAGATTTATCACTTTTGTTTCCTAACTTACACATCTGTTTTCTGTAAGGAGCTGTGCAAGTCAGTGCATCCCCCTTTCCACACAAACTGCCCATGGAGCTTTCCAAGGACAAACCACCATTGCTTTTGGTGTTCATCTGCTTAGTGGTCTCCACTATGCCATCTTACCAACATAAAGTACTAGTTGCAAAGACCCAGAGTGGGCATTATGCTCCAAAAGCAGGGCAACACGTGTGGTGACTCCTGGGGTGGGTTTAATCAGGATGCTGAATGAGAAGCCAGCAGTGTGTTCCCACCAGCAACCCAGGAAACTCCCAGTCAGCTCCTCCAATCCCATTAATATCACCGAAATGATTTCCATTGCTCTGTGCCAGGGCATCTTTTCCTAAAGCGAAAGCTGTACACAGGAATTTGAGGAAACGGGAATTCCTTTAAGGACAGAAGCCCTGGAAAAAAATGGCAGAAGGCTGGGAGGATCATGAGGAACTAGTGAGACTTCCCAGACCCCAGGCCACCTGGACATGGGGAATGCATGGCACGTAGAGGGCAGAAAGGGCCAACAGAGATCCAGGAGAGTTTGGGTGCTGCAGACGGTCACTGGAGCAACAAAACCTTATTGCTCTGGAATTGCAGTGAAGAGCCCGTAATTTCTCTTTCTTCCTACTTCAGTAGCCCCAAAGAACTTGGATATGGGTAAAAGCAAGATGCTACATCAATGGAAAGCAGTATGAGAACAGAGCACGAGGTGCCTCTTCAGGCTGCAGGATGCTCTTAGTACACATTTTACTGAATATAAATGCAGTTGTGCAATAAAACTGTTTCAAAATAATGGAACACGCTCAAGGGTTAACGGTGCCCTTCAGCAGAAGGACGCAACGTGGGCCACTGCCACCCGTGAGGGGCACCACAAGCAGCCCCTCAAGGGTTAAAGAGCAGGGAAGCACTTGAGGAAACACGTGGATGCAAAATGAGGACACTGTAAGAGTGTCTGAAGCAGTAAGAGAATAAGCAGCAGCTGAAACAAAGACTGCAGAGGATGTTAAAGAAGAAACACTCCATCCACAGAAGAAACAAAAGGTCAGTGAAGAGGCTTCCCTAAGAAACTGCACAAGTGCTTTCCTGACACAAATATTGACAGGAGAGACACATATGTAAAATCCATTCAGCTCCCTGCCCTGATAGCATGGAGAGACAAGGACCACTGGACCACAGAGAAGGGGGAAATGAAAAAAGCAGGAGATCTCTGTAGGTAAAAAGGGTGACTCAGGGCAGGGAGAAGGCACCCAAGCAAGACACCTCTCACTGTTTACTACAGACACTAAAATTCTGCCTCTTGATCCCCCACCAAAATCAGAGGGGAGAAGGACAGGGAGAAAGACCTCAAATGTCTCTCTAAATTCACTGTAACACATTAAACCATAACAGCATAGCCCAGAGAGAACAGACAAAACATTAAGCAGAATAAAACCTTAAAGCATGCCACCGTGGTCCTTAGAGAAAAATGAGCTTGATTACCTTTATTCTTATGTTTTACAGCAACTTTAACAAGTGCCCTCTTTAGAGGATGCTTCACAGTGACTTTCACACCGGTTTTCAGCAATCACCTCCTCTCTTCTCTAACATGTATAATCTAAATCACACTGAACATGAACAAAATTGCCATTGCAGGAGCTTTATTTCAGAACAGAGTCCACTGCAATAGTCACAGAAGGAATTTAAGTCTGCCTTTGCCCCTGACATCTGGATTTACGGGAAAAGCCATTTACTTTAATTCCAGGCTAACGATTCTCTCTTCCCATCAACGTGGTCTTCTGCCTTGAAGAGTCCCGCTTCCAGTATTATTTCACAAGGCTGCCTCCTACTTCTCAGTTAATTGTTACTGACAGCACAGCAGAACTGGAAGCATCCCTCTCACTTCTGAGAACACAGAATCCCAGATTGGTTTAGGTTAAAGTGACTTTAAAGTTCATCCGGCTCCAACCCCTGCCACGGGCAGGGACACCTTCCACTAGAGCAGCTTGCTCCAAGCCCCTGTGTCCAACCTGGCCTTGAACACTGCCAGGGATGGGGCAGCCACAGCTTCTCTGGGCACCCTGTGCCAGCGCCTCAGCACCCTCACAGGGAAGAGCTTCTGCCTTATCTCCAACCTGAACTTCCCCTGTTTCAGTTTGAACCCATCACCCCTTGTCCTGTCCCTACAGTCCCTGATGAAGAGTCCCCCTGCAGCATCCTTGTAGCCCCCTTCAGACAGTGGAAGCTGCTCTGAAGTCTCCACACAGCTTCTTTTCCCCAGGCATGTCGCACTGCTGCCAGCATGGGGGAAAAGATTTGGAGGCATCTACAGCCACCAGCCAGTTTTACCCACAACACAATGCGTTTCCCTCCTCAGCACTGTCTGCTGGGGCTGCAGAATAGGGAAACCCCCAACGTTTTTATTGAAAAAGGAAAAGTGAAGCTTGTTTTCTCCTGCTGGACCTCACACACGAGGGAAAGCAGCTTCTCTCCGCTCTGCTATGTCTAGACATGTCATGTTTGTAACATCCCAGCCTCACTTGCCCATCAATACTCTTTAAATATTGAAAAGGGCTCCCCTGCTGCGATCGCTGCTGCTGCCCTCAACCCATGCACTGCAGCCGCAGCCATCAAGCAGAGGAGGTGGCATCTGCCGGCTTGGGCGCAGTTGCTTAAGTGCAGAGCAGAACCCCCATGAAGCACATCCACACCCAGCTTGAGCCCTGAATTATTCATATTATTTAGATAGCAGCATCAGGGAGCAAAGAGCTTTGCAGAAGCATAAGGGAAAGACTTGACCCACCGCTGTGCACCACGTCCAGCCCAGGTTTCGAGCAGTTCTCACACCACAGCATGCTTCCCTGCTGTCTGCGTGATGATCATGTCCAACAGCTACACCAGGCTGGGACTGAGGGATTAACTTTTTAGCATCAAAAAACTATTAGAAGCATCTCTCGCTCCGTTGAACTAGCTTGCAGGAGGTCAAGGAGCTTGCAGGGAAACCTCACGTGGCACAAAAACATGCTGCTGGGGAAAACCAGTGGTGGGGTTTTGATTGCATCGTTCTGCTGGAAGCCGAGCTGCATTGGGAATCATCCTCACACTGCCACACTAAGTGGAAATCTGCATCTACATCCCATTCCTTTGTGATAGTCACAAAGGAATTGAGCAATATTCAACCCAAATTGCAGCCAAGCCTGGATGTGGCTCTTCCTTGGTCTTTAGGTGCTGCAGCACATGGCCAGGCACTGTCTGGAGCATCGCCTGATGGATTCAGCCATCATCGCAACCATCACTGAGGTTTTATTTACCACACTGGAAGGTTTCTCTACCTCTGGCAGCTTTGCTGGTGACTCTTGGCTTCACCCAGGGGACACCATCTCCTCGCTGCTACTGTGCTCTTCCTTCCCCCCACTCTCAGAGCCTTACCTTCCCTTTGTTCACAGAGGGCAGCTTTGTTCTCTGCATATTATCAGGTGATTCAGTAGCTGTCATGTTTGGGGGGCTTGACAATTTGAAGGCAACTTCTGTTGAATCAAATGTGCTCCTAGAGTTCCCCTGGTTGCCACAGACATCACAGCCAGAAGAAGATAGAGAAGGCCAAAACTCACTTTAATGACAGAAAGAGTCCACTTGTCCACAGGTTCAGTTTGCACCATGTGCTGCAGCCCTGAACTCGCTCTCCCAGCTCTCCACAGCAACAGGCTCAGACGAAAGGGTGCATAAGGCACCCAAGAGCACAGTACAGACACCCAGGTCTCACCTGTGGCTGCCCAGCACTCACTCACAGACCATTATTCAAGCTGCTCTAATGACAGCTCAATTCCCTGCAGAAACAAGGTGCTGCAGCCAAAATTGCCTCCCCCAGGCCTGTGTGCCTGGATGGACATGCTGCTTACAGCTCACTGATGCAACCCAGCCTTGGATTTACCAGCGGCTGCCCCCAGAACAGAACCAGCCACATTCGGCATTGCTTTTAATTTTTACAGTAAGTAGAGAAAGAGCCCACAACTAACTCAGCCATAAAAGAGATAATAACTCAAATCCACCAGATTATCCCAGGTTCCACGCTCCACCCCAGCCCACTCCAAAATCCCTCCTAATCCCGTTTTATCCCCTTCATGCCCAGCTCAACCCTCCCACCCTGCCCCAAGCATGAGCATAAAACATAAAATACCCACATATTTCAGTCTCTCCATGTTTCATTGTGGCAATAATAAAACACAACAAATGAGCACCGGGGAGAGTTAGAGTGAAGACAATGCTCCAAAATCACCACAATTCCTTTTCTGTGCGCCTGACACACAGCAGCATGTGCACTGTGTTACACTGATTTAAGAGTGGTGGTGATAAGGCTGCAGGCTGGATCCCATCAACAGAATGAGTTATAAATTCATACACTATCAGGCCATGCTGAGGTGCAATACCAAGCTGCAATGATCACATTACTAAGCCGGATTTCCCCCCTCTCCCTTCCCCGCATTCCCAGCTCCCACCCTTCTCCAGCCCAGCCATTTGCATGTCTCTGGACAACTCTTCCTCCCTTTCCCATCACACCAACAAACACACAGGCATTTCATGGCAACACATACAATGAAATTAATGAAATGACAACGACATTAGAAGGGAACAAAAGAGCAAACCTCGCTGCTCCATGGCGTGGCGCTGGGCAGCGAGGGGCAGACAATAGCCCCAGCTGCTCCCTGGGAAGAACCCAGCCACAATGAGACCCAGCTCCAGCACAGAAGAGGGTCCCAGCTCCCCAGAGGGCAGGAGATTGTCACTGGAATATGCATCTCATTGGTTACCTGTCAGCCTCCCTGGCCGGTTATGAAGTACAGCCGCTGCCGGAGGGTATAATGGGATGGAATAACGAGACCACGAGCTCATTTGAAGCCGGCCCTTCAGCAGAAGAGCTTTGATTAGGTGATGGGAACTGGCAGCATTTGCTGGCTTTAAATAAAACCACAAGCTCAAAGCTACAAAGTAAAGGGATCCCCAGGAATGCGGCTACTATTTAGTCTGGAAAGATGGAAAAGAAATAAATGACAACCTTCATTTCTTGCCCTAATCTCGCTTCTCTCCTTCCTTTGGAGGTTCCATCACTGCTGTTCTCTAGGCTTGAGACATTATTCCCCAGCTCCTCAGGTATGCTACAGCAATGACAGGTTATAATGCCAGGGAGTTACAGCCTGTGGAGAGGGAAGGAGGGAAGCTCCCTGACCCACACATCAGTGCAACCTCTCCTGCACAGAGCACGGAGCGGTACCCACAGTTATCTGGAAGGGGAAACAAATGCTCAGGGCGGGATTCACCTCTCCTCCCTTATACAAGTGTGATCTCTGCACTGGCCCATCTACGTCCAGCAAACTCACTGCAAGATGATCAGACAAAAGTATAACCTGACTATGGCTGCTGCTGGGTGCCCTCACACCCACCGAGCAAGTCCGAGAACTCTGCTTTGAGCAACTAAAACTGCTGTGACAACTGCACGCAATTATTGTGGCTGGTGACAAACCCAACCATGCAGCACCCCTGTGCCCTGGTTTCCCCATCACAGACATCCAAGCTGGCTCCGGGACACGGCAAAGACAAGCGGAAAAGCATTTTTCCTCCCCACAGGGTAAGGAAAACACGTGCAGGCAAGATGGACACAAGAAAACCCCTGGGGTTAAGGAACGGCAACTGGAAGAAATAAACCCCGGCTAATAAAGCACAGGCTGGGGGAGCTGCTACTGAGGCCAGCGCTGCCTCCTCCAAAAACTGCACAGACAATGCTGTGTTTAAGCCTGCACTGTCTGGTGAGCAAGCCTGATTAGGCTTGGTTAACAAGCTACGTTACAGGGAAAGCAAAGGACTCGGCCCAGAATAATACATCAATCCAGAGACTACATCCGTCCGCAGTCAGTATTTCTCTCCGTGTTTGCCAGCATCCAGATGTCCCGTGCTTTTCAGCAGACACAAGCGGTGTAAGCACGGGGAGGAAAGCAGTGTGCAGGTTAATGAACACACCAAAGCCAATTCAGCAGGTCTCTGGAGAATGAGCAGCAAGACAAGAGCCACAAGAAAGGAGGCAGAGGGGAACCAGCCGCCTGCATTGTGTCTGTGGCAGCAGGGCCAGGGCAGGGATGGTGCCCCTGCACCGGGCACTGGTGAGGCTGCACCTCAAATCCTGTGTTCAGCTCTGGGCCCCTCACTACAGGAGAGACATTGAGGTGGTAGAGCGGGGCCAGAGAAGGGCAATGGAGCTGGTCCAGAGCCTGGAGCGCAAGTGTGATGGGGAAGGGCTGAGGGACCTGGGGGGTTCAGGTGGAGAAGAGAAGGCTCAGGGGGACCTGATGGCTCCCTACAAGTGCCTGACAGGAGGATGGAGCCAGGAGGGGCTGGGCTCTGCTCCCAAGGAACAAGGGATGGGACAAGAGGAAACGGCCTCAAGCTGCCCCAGGGCAGGTTTAGATGGAGCTGAGGAACAATTCCTTCTATGATTCTATTACCCACTTCTCAGCCCAGAAGGGAAACAGAGGCACCCACCGACAAGCAGCTCCTTCCCTCAAGCAAGCAGATCTGCACAAAGCTGTGGTTATTTCCCAGCAGCCAGCACAGCTTTGCAGGGGCAGGATCTGAGGTTTGCTGGCAGCGATGGCGAGGACGAGCTGCCTGCAATTGGGGGGGTACAAAGTAAAGCAGCATTTCAGAGGCGCAGCACAGCTCTTCCTTTCAGCACAAAACCCATAAACAACAGCCCAGGTGCTTAACAGGACTGAAATACGACAGTATTCACAGGGGGTGTCAGGAGGATTAACAGCCTGTCTCCTTCGCACTCGCTGCTGAAGCCGTGGTAGGACAGCAGAGTTAACACTGCGCTGAGCGTGCAAAGTTTTACATCTCCATTAAGCACGAGCCATGGGCAGCTCAGCCGGGGGCAGGCTCTCTCCTCTCCATGGCCATGGCGGGGACATATTAAAGAATCCCAGCCTGGTTTGGGTTGGAAGGGACTTCAAAGCTCCTCCAGCTCCAACCCCTGCCACGGACAGGGACCCCTTCCACTAGAGCAGCTTGCTCCAAGCCCCTGTGTCCAACCTGGCCTTGAACACTGCCAGGGATGGGGCAGCCACAGCTTCTCTGGGCACCCTGTGCCAGCACCTCAGCACCCTCACAGGGAAGAGCTTCTGCCTAAGAGCTCATCTCAGTCTCCCCTCTGGCAGGTTAAAGCCATTCCCCTTGGCCTGTCCCTACATCCCTTGTCCCAAGCCCCTCTCCAGCTTTCCTGCAGCCCCTTCAGGCACTGGAGCTGCTCTCAGGTCTCCCCTTCAGGAGCCTTCTCTTCTCCAGGCTGCCCCAGCCCAGCTCTCTCAGCCTGGCTCCAGAGCAGAGCTGCTCCAGCCTTTGGATCTAGACAACTTTTCAAGACTGCAAGTTCTACAGCACTGATTTGTGCCAACTGACACAACATCAATATTTATACAAGCACTGTTACTATGCGTCAACGAGCAAATTATCACATTTCAAAGTATCTATATTGAAAGACCACAATAACCTCATGTTAATACAGCTTTAAATTTTAAAGAGCTGTGCTCCTCCTCATGCATTGCACTGACACACACTGAGCCATCGGAGATGCCTAAGAATTCCCATATTCTCCTCCTTGTCTCTACACCATGCTACATCCCAAACATAGCATCTGCCTCCCCACACAACCATAGTGACAGCAGGATCTGCCCACTGGATGAACTGGAGTGCTGTAGGTTTCCCATCTGTGAGCTCACCATTTCTAAGCACCTGATACAGGAACTCAGGATTAGCTTTTTATCTGTGCTTTTGGAATGACCTTATCAGTGACAATGCAAAATTTGAAGGAATAATAAGAAATCAGGATTAGGAATTAATAAACTGGGATCAAAATGCCTTCATAAATCATTTCATGCTCCTGAAGTGTGGGTGGGTCTAAATACTAGAGAAGAAAGAAGATAAACCTCATTTAGGTCAGTGCAATCACCTGCCTTGAAGGGGAAAAAGAGCTCCTTGATGAATTATCAGCTATAGAAATAAGCCGAGGTTTTCAAGTTAAATGGGGAAGCACCTCAGAGAGAAATCAGGGTGCAACACACACTGCTGTCCCCGTCTGTCTCCCTGAGGTCTGGTTTATCCCTTTCTCCCCCCTTTATTCACTGAAGTAAAGCAGAAATTAAATACCTCCTAATCGCTGTGATTCTCAAACCCAGTCCCAACTCCCCCAGCACATCCACCAGCTTCTCCAACAGAAGTAACACAAACAAAGCAGAAGAGGAGAAAAAAGGACCAAGTGGGAAAACTTATTTACGAAGGAGAGCGGGAGCATTTACCTGCTGCCCTCCTCCAGCAGCACCCCACAGCAGCTTCATTCACACGTATTTTACTGAGAAGATATCAGCCTGCCAAATCTCAACAACTGCTTTGAAGGAAGACAGAGAAAGGCTTTCCCATTAGTGCTTTTGATGTTCTGTGCACACAGAATAAGGGAGACTCATCTTCCCCTCTGTCCTCCATTTGCTTCCGTCTTTTACCTGCCAGAGCCTCCCGAATCTGGGGACAAATCAGGATTAGTGCAGGGGGATGGAGAAGAGCCACTGGCCTGGTTACATTCCCCAAGGCATCTTCCCACTGCTCCAGCTTTTTCCAGCTCGGGGGAGGACAGCAAGAAAACTGGAGTACCACAGGTTCTGTGGATGCTGTTGGCTCCCCATGGTCCCATTTCCACCTGGTTGGACAGCTTTGAGCATCACAACGCTACCAGCAGCTGCTCAGCAGAAGGTGACCATGAGTTTTAAAGCCCTTTAGAAGCATTCTACCACAGAGAGATGTGCTAATGCCAGAGCCCGGGTGCTGCCCAGCCTCTGCCTGCACAGCACAAGCTCCAGCCCAGCTTTAGTCACCCCAATGGGTAGCAAAATGGGGTTCACACCACCCCAGGAAGGTACCTGCCATCCCCACTTACTGTACTTGACCATGTTGTCCTGCAGCAACAAGGGGAAGCATCCCCCTGTGCCCTGAGCCTCCAGAATTTTGGGAGGGCTTTTCTGGGGGAATCTCAGAGGAAAAAGGGGATCCTCCTTAGAGGACCAGAGAGCAAGCGATGCAGCACAGGGGCAAATCCAAACTCAGGGAAGTGGTAAGTGACCTTCTCCCAGCTTCTTACTGCTCTCAGGAACTTAATAGCTCAACATTTATCTCAACTCAGCAGAGATGTGCTGGGGATAAAGTATCCATCTCAGTGCAGCAGCGCTTCCAACCCCACCGCTGCCGAGCTTTAAGTTACATTCTTTATCATCCTTTCACACTTCTGCTCTAACAGGGCATCCAAAGCAATTAAATCCAACCTATTTTTTTCCTGCTTTTATTCCTTGAGGTGGCTTTTCCTTGTGTAGGGCAGAGATTATGGGGTTTGGTCTGGATTTTGATTCACATTCATTTTCCTTTAACGACTAGACCGGACTCATCTCCTCTCCCTCAAATGAAGCCTCCACAAAGTCGAACAGAGAATCTAAAGTAGCTTGAAGGAAAACAAACAGAAGCTGCGGTATTTTTGCAGGAAGAGCCCTGGAAACACAGATAGCATTTGAAAGGACTCGGAAGGCAGCGACGTCTTATCAGAGCGAGTGGGATGCCAACATGTGCGAAGAGTTATTGCTGCTCATTATTCAGCCTCCCTTTTTGTGTTAGGAATGACCAGGAAACACATCACCCGCCGAGCTGTGGGGCTCCTCAGCAGCACCGAAACAGCAGCAAGCTCCCTGCACATAAGGACCAAGGGCACCTGCCCCTTTGGGGGGTGGCAGGGCTCGCTTTGGGGATTCCTTCACCCCATTTTCTGCACCATAATCCCAACAGTGGTGGGGAATACCTCACTATGTTTAGGGGATGCCCAAGTTTCAGGTGGAGGATCTTGGGGACCCGGTGGCCCTGTGGCCACAGATGGGGTCTACTCTAAAAGGATCCATGGGGACACAGGGGAGCTCACACCTTGCCTGAATTATTAGAGCAAGCCACGCTCCTCCATTTGGCTCAGAAGGGACTGACACCTCCCAAGCACCAAACATCAACACATTGTTTTGCTCCTGAATGTCCAGCAGACCCGATGAAGTTGCCAAGGAAACCCCTGTACAGCACATGCACAGCTCTCAGCACTGTTTTTCCCCTGCTATTCTGCAGGAGCACTGGGCACCATTTTAGCCCAAATCCCCTCCCTTCCATACTACCATGCCTCCGAGCACACCATTAGAAACACTCCTCTCCTAAGCCCAAAGAGTCCCGCATCCTGTTGATACACCTGTCCTTGGAGGGTGCATCCCTGCAGAAGGGTGGCAACGGTGCATTAAGTGCATATTTATCCCAAAGGAGCCAAAACTGCTGCCAGGATGGTAACAGGCACAGGGAAAAGCAGAAGGGAGAGCATGAAATGGCCTGAAAAGTACTTCTTTTTTTCCTTCTTTTTCAGAGGGTCTCAAGGACATACAGGCAGGAAAATAAACCTCTTGTATGCTCTTTCATGACAGAGTGAAAGACAGCCACAGTTCAAACCCAGGCTGCGTTTCAACCCAGGAGCAAGGAGAAACCTCTCCTGGCAAGTCTGCATAAAGCCCCACCAAACCAAGGCACGGAGAAATGAAGCTACTCCTAGAGCAAATGACCAGCAAGAGTGGAGCAGAGCAACCTTTACAGCGCTTTCCCATCCCTGGCAGTGCTCAAGGCCAGGCTGGAGCAAGCTGCTCTAGTGGAAAGTGTCCCTCCCCACGGAAGGGGGTTGGAACTGAATGAGCTTTAAGGTCCCTTCCAACCCAAACCAGGCTGATTCTGTCATTTTCTCTGCTTGCTTCAAAAGCCTCCATGATTCTGTACTCACAGAGCTGGGCAAAGGCACCATGCAACCATGGGAGAAACAAACTGAAAAATAACCTGTGTATTTCCCATCCAAACTTCTCTTTCCCAAAGGAATTTAAGCTTTTTGAATTATGCCACCTTCTCATGGAAAACAGGCTCTTCTGAAGGGCAAGGCTCAAGACACTGCAGGGATGCAGATTTTAAACCCATTCATTATGCAAATGGCTCATTTATTGCTGCTGAGCTGAAAGCAAGAATCCCAGGCATGCAAATAAAAGGAAGCAGGGAGCAACAGCAAGTGCGTGATGGCATCTGCTGATTTAGGTAATAAAATAGCACAGACCCAGCAGGCAGCAGTTTATCCTGGAGTTTCCAACTACAAGTTGAAATCAGTCTCCAACCAGCACCCGTGAGTCCCTGGGCTCTGCAGGACAAGACAACAGGAGCATCTCTAGCAAGCGACAAGCTGGAAGTCACACTAGGGCAGCACAACCTGCCATAAGCCTATTTATTCCCAAACCTTACACATCACAAGATGCCTGAGCTGAGCATAGCTAAAATTCAATCACTGAGGGCCATGGGGCACTTGCAGAGTGGCACAAGGTGGGGAGCTGAGGCATGAAGGGGTTATAGATTTCATCAGGAGGGTTGTAACAGAGCCAGAATTGCAAAGCTGTCTCAAAACCCTTAATAACCACCCCTGTGCTGGGTGGGAACGAAAGTTCATTACCATCTGATAAAGATTCAGAGGGAGAATGTGGCTGGGAAAGGAGACAGAACTCCAAGTTAGGCGGGAAATTTTAAGCAGGACTATCCTGGGAACAGCCTGCCTCCACATTTCTCTTCTTACAGCGCCTGGAAGCACAAGCAGAGTCGCGTGTATGATGTTCCACGGCCAAGGATGAGCCTTCGTCCTCCAGGAACTGAATCATGTACAAACATTTCTGAGGCTCAGCGCCTTCCAGCTACTGAATCTAATTTGGGTCCAAGTCCTGGAAATGACCTGGCACGGGGCATCGCTGCGCATTACAGCCATGGGAAATAATAAGGAATTTAAAAAGCAAAACAGAAACACTGAGCCGAGTATTAAAGAACCTGTCAAGTTCAAACACGGGGGAAAAACAGGGATAGGGAGCCAGTCCAACATCAGCACTCAAGGTCAGATGGAAGAAGAAATCTCTGCAGACTTGCCTCTTGGACTTACTGATCTTGAAGGTCTTTTCCAAACCAGTTGATTCTGTGACGGTTTGTACCATTATGTTAATATCATTAACACAGAATCGTTATGTAAATTGTGGGGTTTTGTCTGTAGCTATCACAAGGTAGTTTTAGTGTAGAAGTGAAGCCAAAGCATCTCAGTGCCTGGGAAGACCCAGCAATGCAGGAAGGTCCCTGGCTGGCTCAACACACAGAGCCCATCTGGACAGACTCTTATTGCCTCCTGCAGAGAGGACTCAATCCATTTTATGTACTTCTATACCCTTAAACAGCGTAAGTTCCAGTTTAAAGTGTGCTAAAAGTCTCCTTGTAACTCCTGCTGCCAAATGATGGAAAAGACAAGAGAGATCCCACCAGGATTTGGTCAAGCAGTTATCAACAAGCAGATTAATTGCTAAGACAGCAAGGTCCTGATCCACAGCCACCCGACAACAATCAGGTAATCAGTCATTATGTGTCTATTACTCAAAGTCCCAGAGCTGGCACGACACCCGTGTCTGGAGCCACATCAACCCACGTGGTGACAAACAGCACTAAACGTTTCCTGCCTCAAAGCAGCCAAGCTCAGCAATTTCAGACCTGGGAACTGAAAAGCATGAGTTTACCTGGGCTGCATTTCCCAGCAAGAGCTGTATTGTGTTCAGAACTGAAAGTGATTTCTGCAACAGAGAGACTGCTCCTCGCTCCAGACAAGAACATAAGAAATAACGTACGTGCAACAATACCCCAGCTGACATCGTGTTTCAATAGGCATTCACATGAGTGGTCCTGAACAGATGAAGGACAAGTGCTACGGGCTGAATGGGCTCCATTGACTAAAGGTAATTAGCTGTATAAGCATATGCAAGATCAGGACCTAAATTTGTTCTCTGCCTCCTGGGACACTGATAAATCCTTTTTCTTGTTGTTGCACGGTGTCGACAGATAGCACAAGTCTAATCATCCCTGCCTGTCATATAGCATTTTCCTTGCAAAGGCATTAAGGTCAGGGAAATAGCAGCTCAGGTGAAAGAAGAGCCCTGTCGGTGACCTTATCACAAGTTATTGTCAGATCTGGAAGCAGGACTCATCTTTCCCAAGCTGCCGTTAAACGATGCAAATACCACCACAATATTTGCTGTGATAAACCAGCACGATGTTCAGATAATGGAGCTGATTATCAGGAGCTGCACCCTCCAAGACAAGGCTTTAATTTCACTCATCTAAAACACATATTGCCACAACAGATGATGAAGTCTGTTATTACAGCCTTGATCCCGTGACTCTTTATTTGCACTGTGAAGCTTTGGCACGACCTGCTCTTGTCTGGCTGGTCCCTTTGCAGAGGAACAACGGGAACAGCAGCTTTGCCTATGTGGGATATAGTGCTAGAGGGAATACAGCACGCATCAAAACACAGGTAACCTCCACCAGATCCCTCTGAAACATGGCTTTTGCAGGGGTGAACATCACTGGGTTTGGTTTTCTGTTTGTGATTATTTTAATCAGGGACAGAACAGCTCAGAGATGACATACACAAGAAGCCTACCTGGTGTACAGGTGTCAGACAAGACCAGCTTGGGCAAGAAGAGGCTTTTTTTCCAAGGACATCTCAAATGGAAACCTACAGCATCCACCTATTTCTTCCATTCTTTACTCATCTAGCTCCCCATTGACAGTACATTCAATAGAAGCAGTTACCTTACTCACATCTGATTGGTCATCCCAGCCAAAATTTTTCTCATTATTCCCTTCAAGAAGAACCAAGGTTCCACACTACAGAAACTTTTATTTCCAGTGCCTTCACTTGCAAATGATTACAATAATTATTCTAACTCCCATATAGCACTTCCTATAACAAGAGCTTTAAGAGCTTTAACAATTGAAAGTTATTACCAGAGCTTTAACAATAGAAAGTTATTACCAGCATCCTTATTTGTGAGAACGAGGCACAGATCAAACGAATTGCTGAAGATCATTCAGAAACTCTCTGGCAATGCTAGGAACAGAACTGTCGTCTCCTGACCCTCCATCCAGGGCCGATTTGGACAGGAAAAAGAAAAAGCATCCTTGACGCACATGTAGAAAGGGAGAGAGGTTTGTTTTAAAAGGGCTGAAAATGAGCTTTTTCCAAAGGAGCATCCTCATCAGGTTACATGAAATCTGATAAAAATTCTGAAAGAGATTAAATGATGTTATTGATCGCTGCATACTGGGGAAATAGATGAAAGAAGGAATGTGCATTTTGGCCACTTTCTTTTCTCCCTGGGGCATCCCACAGGGGATACCCACCACCAATCACATAGGACTCTATCCTGTAATATGAGGGATGTCCCATTTAAGGATTATAACTCTTTCCTCTTCCTCATCTCTCCTCTTCCCTTTGTTTTGGCCCTTGAACTATCAAAGTTGACATGTTCAAAACGCACAGTGAATTTTGACCATCATGGCCAATGTGATTTGCTTGGAAGTACCAAACATGCACTAAGTCTCTGAGAAGGGAGAGTTTCATGGAAGCATTTCATGAGACAATTTATTTAGGAGAAAGAACAGGCCTTAATCAGCAGAACAGCCATGGAGAAACAGAATATTTATACAAAGCCCCATCCTGATACCAAACACGATGCAATCCTCCGAGGCGGCGATTAAGGAGATTGCCCAGCGGAAAGGAAATTTAGCAAACCAGATTATCTCTAACAGGCTTATCCACTGGAAAAATAATCACAGCAGCAACGAGATAGTTTTGAGACACAATTAATGAAAGGTAGGGGAGAGGGGAGATTGTAACAGGGTGACAAAGAGCTAGAATCCATAACATACAGATTGTCACGGCTGATCAGACCTAAGGACATTACACAACCCACTGTACGGCTGGAAGAGGAAAGGGGCACTGTGAACATCTTGCACAGAGTGTCTGGTTGTGCCAGAGGCATAACTGCTTTTATCTTTTCTAATACAGCAACAAGAATTCCCCTGTTAGTTCAGTCGACATCCATGAGGAGGAAGGATGAAAAGAGTTTCCATCAGCAGCAATGCACTCTTCCTTATAGCCCAGCTGCTCACACCCATAGCTACGTCCTGCAGCAGAAGGAACCATCTTTTCCAGAGCATGCCCTCAAACATTTAAACTCGTGTCAAAACTCCAACAAACTAAAAATGGGTAAAGGAACACAGCTCATGGGATGGACTTGGACTGGAAACCACAAGACATGGCTCTTCCCACTGCTGCAGATTTCCTAGAGGAAAACACTGCTCCTTGAGCGGGACCACAGTGGCACATGAACAGAACAGAGATCTTGCTCTACACCGCATCACCGCTGGGCTAACTAGCTTTCCCTTACAGAGTCATTCTATGTTATTTCCAGCCCAGACTCCTCTTAAACCTCTGACCTTAAGTCAGAACTCAGTAACAGACAAAATCCACAACCCTAAAGCTTTTTGTCCCCCTACTTTACCTTGAATGTACTGCTACTCCCAAGGGCTCCTCCAAAAAAAATCCCAATAAGAAATGTATGAGGGCTCCTGACATGGGAGTATGTCCATGCCATTAACGCTGGCTGCAGATGGGACAAGCAGGGACAGAGAGATTAAGGGATTTGCCTGAGCTAATGACATGGACATCTTTCCACTGACTTCACCAGGCTTTGGACCAAATTCCTGTACAAAGGGTTGCACTCAAGAGCTATCAAGGAGCTTAATTCATTAGCATTTTTAAAGTACTTTTAGATCCTTGAGTGAAAGAGGCTATCAAAGTGCAAAGTCATTTTATTACTGATAACAGTCCAAGAACTGCAAGTTGAATCCTTCAGTCAAAAGCCTCACGCCACAAATGGCTTTGTAACAGACACACCACAAAGTCCTAATATTAAAGCTTCCCTTAAAAGCCTTCTACTATGCACTAGTTTTCCATAAAAGATTCCCTTTATCTCCACAAATTCTGATGGTAAGTTTTACATTCCCACACAGCAGTGTGGATGCAAACCCACCTGGGGAAAACAAAAGGCTGTAAAGCTTATTTGCTTTACTTACCCCTGGTAAGTTCTTATTGAGAGCAGACTTGATGTGCTGGATATGCCATGCGAGGACACTGACCGCAGGTCTAACTGCAGGGCATCCATGCACCCTGACCTCCTCCCATCACACTGGGAAGCAGAAAACGAAGCTATGGCAGGCTTTGTGCATGCAGTCCTCCAGAGTTAGGCACAGGAACAGCACGCAGGCAGCGCAAGGGACGCGAGGCAAGATGCCTGGCACTGCTGCAGGCTGGCCTTGCGTGCGGTTCCTTCCCTTCAAAACGAAGTCTCCAGCCTATAAAAACATTGGCAGCAGCAGCCGGAAGATGCACAGTGCACTCTTCTAGTGTTTCGCCAGTGGAATAGACTTCATCCTGTTTCCTCTGGCCCCAGATCAAGCAAGACTCCTGACAGGAATTTTCCATTATCCTGTGGCAAACACAGCAGGGCAATCCGGCCACTTAACCGCCTTACACTCTGACCCCCTCTTCAGCAGCACGAGCTGGGGCATAAAGCACAAGCCATTTCTTGCACAATGCGCTGATTCCAGTGCTGCAGCCCAAGCAAGGAAGGGCTGGAAATCCCAGGCTGCATTACGAGACTGCACAGGGGTGATGCAGAAACCCCTTGGTCTTCTCTGCTTCACCTCTGCCCTCCTGGGCCCTATTTCCAGTTGCTGAGTGCACAGCCCAACAGATCTGTAACCAGGGAAGGATGGGAATCCTCAGTACCACTCCTCTGCTCCTACTTTGATAAATCCTCTTCTTGCACTGCTTTTACAGTAGACTGCAAACTCATCTCCAAAGCCTGTGCAACCACCCCACCATTGCTCATAGCGGGATCTCCACGTAAGGGACACAGCGAGTGCCAAATTCACCCCCTAGCAACCCAAAGGAGAGCATCCACACGACTTCAACAACCATCCTTGGGAAGAGGGGCTCTGGAAGCACATACAAAACCTACAACACCTTTGTGGATACAGAGACCATCGATTAACACAGGTGCCCTTGAATCACCAAGGATCAGGAGCCCCTTTTGCTTCACAGGGTGGTACAAGGGGTTGCTCAAGGTGCACTCACAGCACTGATAAACACAGAGCTTACTCTGGCTTTCCCTATGCCACATTTATTTGCTCAGGAAAAATGTCAGGCATCTCCTCATCCCTGCTCATTTCCGATGTGGTTTCTACTTTTCCCAGGGTCACAGGCAGTGACAGGCATCCCCGAGGCTTATTTGTGTTTGGAGCCATCTGCTAAACCAGGGAGGATTGAAACAGCCTACAATGAAAACGAGCCACTGAAGAGCACTGTGGTTTCCTTGGTAGTGACAAAAAACATTTGCTTTACTCCCTCTTCACAGAGATCTGGTCTTGAATAATGCGATGGCTCAGCTCCAACTGCACCATTCCTTGTAGCAGCATGGTTCACATCATCTAGGAGAAGGCTGCCACTCCAAAACCACATGCTTAATTACACCACAGCATATCAACCATTTCACTTGGTCTAGTTTGCAGGCGATGGGAAATGCTGGGATGTCTCACCCCAAAGTTATCTGCACCTGAGTCATAGCAGCGTGCAGGTGCCCACTCCCTCCCCTTGGCCACCACACCCATCATTAAGCAGTCTCAAAATGAAGTAAAAGAGCTTTAATCCCACAAACAGCTTCTGCATCATGAGCAGAGAACAGCTCCGGTGTCAGCATCGCAGGGGGGAGAGGAGGAACCGTCCCCCAGCGCGGGGACGGGAGCACAAAGCCCACATTGTCCTTCACTGCAACTAACTCGAGGGGAATCAAAAGGCCAAGGCTCTGTTTGTGAATGCTTTTCTAGGACACATCCAGCAACGGCAGGTTATGCCCTGCCACAGCAAGATACTGCTTGTGTACCCCAAACCCCTACGTGGGGACCTCTGCAGCAGCCAGTGCAGCAGAGACGTCGCCTGCCCAGGAAGCTGCAATTTCAACTTCCCAACAGAACGAGTCTTACAGGGTAAAACAAGAGCCTTTCAAATCGCATACTCAATTTATCAGCACCTTCCTCCCACTAGAAGGCTGAAGTTGGTGGGAACGCCGTTAAATGAGTGCCACATCACCTCTTTGAAACCAAACCAGCAAGGGACCATATCACATCTTCAAAGATTAATCTGTACTTACCAACTAATCAGCACTGACAAAAATAACTCATCTAATTATAAGAACACCACCATTTAAATCATGAATTATATGCCTTATTAAGAAGTAGAATAGATCAGAGGATGTGAAACAATTGCAATTAGTAAAACAAGAAACGCCAGGAAACAAAAAACCCCTACAAGTGTGATGTGAATTGTAGGCATTAATCTTCCCAAATAGTGACTGATCTCCTCTGACATACTGAATGTCAGGAACAGCTGAAGCCTATTGCAATTCCATGAATGCAATTCACCTTAAAATTGCTGAAAACTCCTTTTAAGAGCGTGCCTCTGCTCTCCCAGACCCATCCCCAGGCCGTCTCTCCCACCCTCACACCCCTTTGACGTGCAAAATCTTCTGCAGTACACAAAGTGTTGGTCCAGGCAGGAGGTCCTTCACCAAGCAAGGTGCAAACCCATCCCTTGCCCCTGGGGCCTTTCTGCAAGAGGACACCTCTTCTTACACCTGCAAAGATGCTGTGGGAAGCAGTGACTTTCTCCTGGCATTACTGGGAGCAAGCAGGCTTCTGTGCATGTAATTGCTGTTGGAGGAGCAGGGGACAGGGATGCTGCTGCAGATAACAGCCAGGGGAACAGGGGATGCCTTCGAGCACTCAATGCAGGAAGCGTTCTCAGTTTTCTTTCAATATCATCCAGTCCCTCTGTGCTGCACATTAACCAGACTCAGCCCCTGCCCTATATAATGGCTCTATATTGTGGTGAAGAGGAAGGGTGGGGGATGCACAGCACCAAACCTGCCTCTCACTGCTCTGGGTCCAGCTCTACATCCCCACGTTCTCCCACATGTGCCCCCATCGGCAGTGTGTTGTTTCCCCATCATACGACTACTTAAGCCTACTCTCTTTGGTAAAATACACCCAGGAGCCTGTGTTTTACAGCAAAGCTCAGCCCTTTCCTTCCTACTCAACCATCATTACCAGCACAACCTGGGTATCTGCAGGGATCCTGTAACCAGGGCTTTTAACCACATCATTCCTTTCCATCCAGATGTAGAAAGAGGATCGGTACTCAAAGGACACTCAGCGGAAGCAGAGCAAGCAAAGGTGAGGGGTTTGAGTTTTCCCTGCTCCTCCTGGATAAGCTTCAGCATCTCATAAGCACCTCAAGAATGTGGTATAAGGGATGTCCCTGTGGCACTGCAGTAATGCCCTGTGCTGGTATGAGCCCAACAAGCTTCTCTGCCCATGTCCTGGAGTGCCCAACCTTACACATCCAGGGGTGACTTCTCAGATGGTTGTTTCCTGATCCCAAGTCTTTCCCATCCATGGTCTGGGATATCCTACAAGCCCTCAATCCCCCGCTCCACAGCATTCAAACATCAAGGGCTGTATAAGTCCCCTCGACACTGTTTGCCTGGGTGTTCTCCCAGACTCCTTGTGTTACACCCATAGCAATATTTACCTTCTGAGGGCTCTAATGCTTGCTGCAGTCCTGGCACTGCTCAGATCCAGACTGGCATCACAAATTCCTAATTGCACCTCAAGTTATACAACAGAAAGAAAATACAGTACACGAAAAAAGAAGAGAAAACAATGAATTGCAAAACACTTTAAGCAGAAGCAAGAAATCCAAACCACTGGGTGTCTTTGAGGTGGCATGATAAAGACCTGAGCAATGGTACACTGATCTTTAAAATACCAGCTTTCTTCCGACCAAGAAGCTAGTGAGCTAGCAAAACTCTTCTGTTCATAACCTGAGTGCTGTTCATGCAGACTGGGGGTTATGCCAAGGACAGAGGAATTCACTTAATGTCCAAAATTAACTTTATTTAGCCCAGTCCCAAATAATTCATGTTGCTCCTTGCCAACAGGTCCTGCAATCCCTCTCTCAGATAACCTGCACCAAGTAAGATGAAGAATAAGAGGCTTCTGGTTAAACTTGCCCTTGTAGTGCTCAATACACTAATTCACAGTTGGGTTTGCTGCATTATTCTCCTTATAGATAATCAACAGGTACCTTTACTGCACTAAAGCATCTCTGGTTTCATACACCACCTCTGGCTGATTCCACCTTTCAAGAGAGGTTTTCCCCCAAAAGTGTTAACATTTGGCACAGGAATATTTTCCAACCGAGCTCACTTTTAAAGAAGAGTTCTGGCTGGAGACAATTTGGAAGGCCAGGAACACAAACCAAAAGCCAAGGGGAGGAGGTCATGCACAGGCAGTGGCTGAGAGCCCACAACACATGCATTTAGCCTGGGATATGTGGTTATACACACTATGGATCAGTCTGGGCACTTAGTGTCTCATACAGGGATACTCCTACAGGTAGATGCTTCTAGAGAAGCTGGTCAGCCTTGGACTTCAGGGGACTTGCATCATTCTAGAAAACACATTTGAAACCCAAATTAAAGAAGTACATCCTCTTCTTGCCTACTTGCAGCTCACCTCCCAAGCATGTTAATGCATGGGATCAAGAGAAAACTGGAAATGAAGTACAACTCAAGGTGAAGCCAAGTTGTTTGTTTGCATTACTAAAACCCACAGAAAAGAAATGCAAAACACAAACCAGCCCAAAGCCAACAGTGAAAATAACATTCAGTCAGAGGGTAAACCTTTGGTTTTATCCCAGTTCACTTGGGTCAGCTTGAACTTCAGTTAATACCATCAACAAGCAGCACAAAATACTCACACCTAAACCTCTGTCCTGTCTGGTGTTCACAACACCAAGTTCATCATTGGTTGTGAATTTAATTAACATGTTGGTTTTCCCTTCAACCCAATCATTAATAGGGCTGATAAATCAAACGTGCCATTGTACTCTGTAACACTGGATTTGGGATAGTCCTCAGAGGACCAGCACATATGAACCAAGGGATGAAATTCACTGAGACATAGATACAGCATCTGCATTTGTGACAGTCGGATATGATCATACTCCAGTAGTGTGCTCTGGCCTGCCCAACAGGAATGCTGTTAGACCAATACAGGAAAACATACAAGCTGGCAATTCATTTTGTGCATCACTTCTCCTTTCCTTTGTGCTGCCGCATCAGTAACATCCCCTTTTGTGTCATAAAGGCATAGGTAGAAAACAATACCACCGGGATAGTGGGTTTATTTCTTTTAAACGGAAGATGGAGACTCAAACCAGGAAACACACCGTTTGTCAGACTGGTTCTGAGACTGAGAGGGGTTTTTGCCCCCTCTTACGACAATTGAGTTGAACCTCGGGCAAGCTGATGCTTCCCTATTGCATCCTCCTGCGTGCATAACACCTGGCATTAATAAAACCATCGGGAGGTTGCAGTAAAAGATGAAAAGCAAAGCAACATATACAGCAACCATCAACTTTGACTCCATCTGCCCAAACCAGCCCCACAAAAGCAAGCCTTAGACCCTCCATCTCCACTGCATGGCAATATCTGCAGCCTGACCTCTCATCCAGTAGTTCACCAGAGCCCGCAGGTACTTGGTGCATGAGGTTTTGCCCAGGGAAGAGTTATAGGAAAGCATCTTTAAAACAAACAAACAAAAAACCCACCCACAACAAACCTTGTCCCTGCGCAATCATGTGGCTTGGTTTTTAGTCCTGCTTCTCTTTCAGGTTTGTGCAAAGCAGCCTGGCAGAGGAGAGCTTCCCACCTCGCAGAGCACCAGCAATGGGGAAAGCTCCTATGCTGAGCCTATTTAAATGCTAATAACAGGGGCAAGGCAAAGCTGGAAGAGGCAGGGCCTTTGTGTTCATTCACCTGACAGTGCCAGGACCTCCTTTCCACCTTCACCTGAAGGACCTGGAGGATCAACCCAAAAACACAAGGGTCCTGGATGTGGCTCACAATCCCAAAAGACTCATGAAGATCTCAGTGGATGCCCTGGGACACCCAGATTTGACATAAGAGATGCTACCCTGGGTGAGTTGTGGAGATGCATTGGGCAATGAGCAGTGCTGGGAACACCCTTGAGGAACCAACTCCGCTTGCAGGCGTCTCCAGACGTGATCTGATGCAAGCACAACAGCCTCTACCAAAAGCAATCCTCAATTAAGCTGAAATGGTGCCACGGTAGAGTTGCAGCCAGCGGCAGAGATTGATGTTGGGGTGGAATCATCTCACCTGCTGCCCTGGATCACAGCACAGCCAGTGAGGAGACTGACATCTCCCAAGGACCATTCCACCTCCTCCTGGGATGTCCCAGCTATCAGGGAGAAACATCCTCTGGAGGTACCATCCCTCCCTGTGACTGCACAGGGAGCCCCAGCAACCAGCCCAGACAAGACCTGTACCTGTCGGAGGGCTCAGCTCAGGCGTGATGAGTCTTGGTGTGGGAGCCCTGCCAAGGTTCAAGTGCCTCACAATTAACTTTCACAACAAACCAAAGCCTCAAGAGCTTTTCATCTCCAAATACGTAGGAGATGTGGGTCCATGCCAGGTCTTTTGTGCCCTCCTTTATCAAAGAGGTACTGATAAAGGACCTTGCTTCTTTTTGTGTTGGCGAGCACATCCACACAATGGGAGCTGCCTTCATTTCCAGAGCAGGATAAGGAAGAAGGGCACGATGTAGCTTTGCAACAGGTTAAAATACAGGGAATGCTTGCTTAGCAGCTCAAACTCGTGCAAATAACCTTAAAGGAAATGCTGAAGAGTAAACATAATTCCAGCACAGGTACCGTCCACAGCAAAATTCTCTTGGTTGTGGTGCTGTTCACCATAAAAATGAATTAAAAATATAAATCTTTTAATATATATAAACACATTCCTGAGTTCACCAGAAAGCAGCTAATCTTCCGTGCTAGCCATCATTTATAAGAGGTGAAATAACTAACAAAGCAAGTTCATGCTTGCCTGAATAAACAGGCAGGAAGGAAACTGCCGTGTGCAGATCCCAACCCAGCAGGGTAACACACCGGCAAAGGCTCCTCACAGCACTTGTCAGACAGACAGACAGACACCGTGCTCATGCTTCTGGAGTTCAGCCTGACCAGCGCTTCATCATGAGAATACCTTTATAACCCCCAGAACAACTCGCCTGTGAAGGAGAGCTCTCTTGAACGCTGCTCCTGTTAGGAGAGGGAGATGCCGGCAGCAGCACAGGAGCACACACGCTGCTGCTGCTGCTCTCCCCAGCGAGGGTTTGGCTGCAAACCAGAAGGAATTGGCAGTATATTGCCCGGGACAATATTTACCCAGCTCGAGTACGAGCGCACTGATAAAATACAGTGTTTTGCATAGCACTTATATGAGGACCTGTTCTGCTCTGAAGAGGCTCCTGCAACTCTCCGATGTTAATGGGAGCTGTGCAGAGGGAAAAATGGACTTTTCAGTGCGGGATTCCCTGACCCAGTACTGCGGTACCTGCAAAAGCCACAGGGTGAGGGGATGAGCTGCAGGCAGGCAGCTGCCATTCTGTGATTTAGTTCAAGCCATAGCATCTATGGTACCCTACGCTTCCTCTCCCAACCCTTGTTCCCTGATAGAATAGAATAAAGGAAGATCTTACTCTTCCTTACTCTCTTTTTTCCCCACTCATTTGGGACAGAGCACTGAAAACGTTTTGGTGATGTTAATTACCAACTTACTGCTGGTCTTCTAATGACTTATCCACAGATTTACAATGAGATCTGAGCAGCTCTGCTAATCAGGGATAAATCTTGTATACTATAGAGGGTTATAGTTCTTTATTAGTCTTTCTTGTAGGTCTAATTAATGGTATTACTCTCTGAACTGTGTACACACACTTAAAGAACTTCAAGATACACTGAAAACACACCCCCAGAGGAACCAGGGTGTGTTTAATAATTTCCTACTGGTTATCTCCACCACTACATCCACTCACGTCATCTACTCGGAGCCAGCAACACCCACCTCACCCCTCTCACTCAAGATACTTGGTTTGATAAGTGACTTGGACCATTCATATTACAAGAAACCATAAACAAAATTATCTTTAGAATATCACTCCAGATTTTCCACTTCCCCTCTCTTTTCCAGATTGTCCCAAAGACGCTCATTCACTGATTCAAATCCAGGAAAGATGCAAATCATTGCTGCGGAATAAGCTTGTACTTACATCAGCAGTAACGACCAAAAAGAATTAGCAAATGAAAGCTACCTCACAAAAACTGCAGTGAAGCAAAATGTCCCAAATTGGAGTCTTTATGTGCAGCTGCAACTAAAAGGAACCAGCATAAATCACAACAAGTCTTCAACGCTCCAATCGTTTTCCTTTTCCAAGACTGCCCAAAAGCTCAACTGCTCCAGCTCAGAATATACCAGAGGATCAAGCACTCAGCCAGACATGACACTGGCCATGAGCTCCTGCAGCAAGCATCACCCAACAGCCAAAGCCCCTCATGTACGTCCTGACCAAGGGGCAGGGTGCCACAACCACATAGATGCCAAAATACCTCACCAGAACTTTCAACCCCATGGGCTTGGCTCGTGCTGTGGCAAAGACCTGGGTCAGGTCTTCCACGTTCTCACAGAGATGGCACCATCTCCTGGTGCGAGGATGGCAACAAGGGGTGGAAACGACCCTTCAGAGTTAAAGGAACTAAACCTTAGCAGCAGCACCAAATGTCATTTGTCCAAGAACCAGGTCTAACAGCATGTGAATAAAGCCCCTGAGATAAGCTGCAGCCTTGCAAGTCTATCCCCATATACTATCCCAAGCCCATCCAAGAAGGGTCCCTCACCAATGAGAATTTGCTCGATTCCCCCCTGTGCAATATCCACATCCACTGGAAAAGGTGACTGTGCAAAGCAAGGTTTGACTAAACTTTGCGATGAGGTGAAAGATGTGTGTGCTGACAGGCTCGCACTGGCACACCACCCAGCTCCGCTTACCTGATAGCATCTGGATCATTCAGTGCTGCAACAAGTGGAGTTAATGCTTTACCTGCAGATGGGTTTTTAATCCTGCATTACCATGGCCGTTACCATGTTCTTGTTGAACTGATGAACAGGCAGAGCTCTCACGGCTGCTTTTTACACATGCTTCCCCTATCCAAATTGAACTAATATAAAATAGTCACACTTATGTATCCAGATTTAACATCAGGTTATTTCAAGACAAGGTTGGACAAAGCCTTAGGTGACAAGGTTTAGCGGAAGGTGTCCCTGCCCATGGCACGAGGGCTGGAACTGGATCATCTTGAGGTCGTTTCCAACCCAAACCATTCTATGATTCCAGGGCTACAGACACTCTCACATGCCACAGCCCAACACTGATAGCACAGGAAGCACTACAGTTCACAAACCACAACAGCATCAAACAAACCTCAGCCCAAGATAATATGGCTTCATTCAAATGAAAAAGAAAATAACCTTTAAGGAACCTACAAGGTATTCAAACCATTAATCCTGCCATACATGTAATGCTGAATCAAAGATGTTCTGCTGCTGCAGAGCAAATGCGCCCATCAGAGGAATTACACCCCAAAATCAAACCGGTCCCTAATGACTGCACTCAGAAACCACAGTGATAAGCAGGGTGTAGAAGATGTGTTAAATTAGATCATTTGTCAAAATACCCTCAGAAATGATGCACGTCCAACGAGGAACAGAGCATTGAATGGTTCTATGCAATGGGGGCAAAAGTGCTTTTTGAAGCTTTGCTCTGCCTGAAAGCAACAATAAATTGTATTTGGGGCCACACCTGAAGCAACCTCAGCAGCTGCCAGTGATGCGCCCAGGGTCCACATGCCTTGCTCTGGGGAGCAGGCAGACCTTTACACAACCTGAGCAGCTTGTAAGCAACTTCTGGGAGCTCCAGTCCCAGGGCTAGACCAAAGCCACCCCATGACATGAACATGAAAACCATGGGCAAGGTGGCAGCTCATAATCCTGCTCCAGTGTGCCCCATTCACCCCGTTCTTTCCCTCTGAAGCCTGCTCATTCAGCAGCTCCTAAACCAGGACAGGCAGCACTGGGCAGAGGGCATCCCCAGGAGGAGATGATGCCACTCAGCTTCCCACTACCCCATGGCTCATCACCAACTGCTCCAATAACCAATCAAAAGCATCCAGGACCCTGCATAAATACACCCTGATGCCAACACAGCCACTGCCTGGGTACTTCGTGATGAACAAATCCTGCAGCATCTTTGCCTATCTACCAACACACCACTCCAAAATATGCCTTTGTGGCACTAAATACAGGTTTTTTCTACTAAACAGGTTGAAAAAAGAGGTTTCTCAGACCCATGCAGCTATGAGCTTCTGGTTTTGATGGCTTTTCCCACAGGAGCTTCAGCTCCCCCACCTCCCCCTGCTTTTCATTGAAATTGAGGAACTGCATTACTCAGCCCTCTCACCCAAAACTGTCAGTTTTAGATGCTTCTTGACCACAAAGGCAGATCATGCAGGAAACACATCTGAACAAATCCCTGCGTGGCTCTAAAATGAGCTCCATTCCCAAGGATGACAACGATCTTTCCAGATTCAATTATATAGTGCAAATGTGGCAGGGAGCACAATGCATCTCCACCTGAAACGGTTCCCACCCTTTCTGCTGCCTGAGCCATCACACCGGCAGCAAAGAATCACGACAAGTTGGGAAAGGCCATTTAACAACTCCAGACACATTACAGAGGGATGTAAAAGTTCAGGGAATTAACGTTAAGAACCTGCAGGTGGATAAAACAACAGCTTTCGCCCAAGCAGATAATGCAGTAATAGAGAAACATAAAGACAAGTAATTAGGTGTGTTTAAGGCTAGAACAAACAATGCCAAATACACAGAGGAAGTATTTTGCCACCACGGGAGGAGGAATCTGTTCTGTGAATGTAATGCTGTCACTCGAAACCACACCACGATGTTCAGCTCCCAGGGAATACCTCGGAGCTGGGCTCTGCTCCTCCTTAGGGAGGAGTCACCCCAGGAAAGTGCTGCAGATGGGCAAGGCGAGCTGAGAATGGATCCCACGAGGTCTTCTCCAGCAGCACCATTATCCCAGGCCCCACACAGCAGGCTGTGATGGCCATGCAAAGACATGCTGTGCCTTCCCAGCTTCCACATCAGAGGGCAGCTGTTAGTCAACATTCAAAATGCATTTTCCTACACAAAACCTCTATGTAGTCCCGTAAAACCTTTAAAGCAGTCCTAGAGGTTTCTATTAAGATGTTCTTCCCCCCCCCCCCGCAACTTCAGAGTGTGTCTAGACCGTGTAAATCGAGACATCAAAAATAAGTTCCTCAAATCTATTCCCCAAATCAATTTGCTTTGCTTGCCACCCCTAACGCAGCACATCTCCCTGGAAAACAGCAACACTTCCCATGCTTGTGACCCCGCAGCAAATTTCGACCCGCAGCAGTATCTTACAGCAATCAGAAATACCCTGGGAAAAACACTGCTTTGTGATGGGAGGGAGGGCAGAGACTGCTCCAACCAGCCCAAGCACGAAAGCAGGATCTTACAAAGACCTTTTAACCCATCCCTAAAGGGCATGCAATGCTCTTGGGCACACCTAAATGAGAACACACCACCGAACTAAGCATTTTAAGATAGTCTGCTGCTAAAAGGGAGCAAGAGAAGTTGTTCCTTAGGGCAATTAGGCTGCTGCATGACTGAAACGTGTAGCTGAGACCCTCAGCGATACAGTTTAATGGTGAACTTGGCAGTGATGGGGGAACAGTTAGACTTGATCTTAAACGTCTTCTCCAACCTCATTGATTCTACAGCACAGACGCAGCACTGGGCCCATTGGCAAAGGCCATCAGTAACGCCACACTATTTTTCCCAGGTAATTTCCAGGGGAGGATGATGGACAGCTTGCTTGAACAGCAGGCTGGAGCAGAAGTGTGCTTCACTGACATGCATGCTTGCATGCTCACTGCTGGAAAATCCTCCAGTTGTAAGGTGGCCATGGGAATTTGCTAGCAAGTTAACATACTGGCTAGTGCAGGTTGTTAGCATCAGAAAGACAGGTCCACTTCTGCAAATCCCATATTTTGGTAAGAATTTAAAGGCAAATGAAACCAGAGACTCAAGTATTGGAGCAGCTCCTGGTTACAAACCTCAAACATTGTCTAAATGGCCTCAACCTGCTGCTGCAGAGGCACAAGCCCCATTTCATCTTCTCTGCAAAGAAACTCTTCTCAGTAGCAAGCTCAGCTCTCCAGGTTTGATTGCCATTGCAAACAGAAGTCAGAGATAGGCATCAGCAGAGCACTGTGCTTCACTTGCTCTCTTTACATCCTACAGATCACACCTATTCAGACTAAACACTATTCTCCCCACCCCCTCCAGTGCATGCTATTTTCTGTAGAAAGGCTACTGAACTCCCCATCGAGGGAGGATACACACTCTCATGAGAGAGGAAGTGATAGGGATGTTTGGGATTCTCCTCCAGATGCCACCCAAAGAAGAGGGACAATAGAGCAGAGACTGCGCAGGAGAGGAGCCCATCCCCAGGGACAGCAGCAGCAAAGGCTGTGACACACCAGATAACCCCAAAGTTCAGCTCCCGGGTGCAGCCTGTAAAACCTGTGAAATTCTGATGTAGAGGCAAAGCAGCATGAATAGCTGCCAGGGACAAGGACTCCATGAGGACTGAGAAGGGTGAGAAATGGATTTACAGATGCCCTCAGAAGAGATACTCCTTCCAGAAAGGAAGCAAGAGACACAGACGACTCTCCAAGACCAGGATGCAGTCATGCCACAGCAGGGCATCACTCAGTCCCTCTTCCTTCTTCAATGATAAGGTTGATCTTCTCCCAAATGCTGGGTCTAATGGGTGCCTATAGGAGATCCACGATGCCTTCACATTCCCCTTCATGCTTCTGTGGGCATCTCTGCTCCTTTCCCATCGTCCAAGCAATCCAAAAGCAAACTGTAGCTGTGGTGCTGCATGTACTTGAATCTGCAGCTGACCAAACACCTGAAAAGGAAAACTCAGTAGTGTTTTCCATCTCTCAGGGCAAACACAGCCCTGCATGCTGCAGCTTTTACACCTCACAGGCATCCAAAATCCTAATGACAAGAGCCCATCCCTCCTCAAGTGCTCTATGCAAACAGCTCCCTGCTGCAGCTCATCTTCTGCACTCCAGAGCTGAGGTCTTCACAATTAAGTGGTTTCAGACACAGAAACTTCATCAGGCACATAAAAAAAAACAAGAAACCTGACCCAAAAGCCACCTACAAGGAGGCTCAGGAGCAGCCAGCCTGCACCACACACAGGCAGCTCTGTCCCATCCCAGCAAGCCAAGGAAGGACAGGACTAACAAGATTAGAGAAATAATCAGTTTATCAGATTACTGAAGCCGCAGAGCTGAGGGGCACTGGGGTATCAGGATGACCCTGGTTGCTGCTGCTTCCAGCCGGTGTCACACTCAAGCATGATCAATACCTCTGCAAAGTTGCCCTTACCCAGGAGTGCTCTGTCCTTCCACACGGCCTCTGCTACCTCAGGTCCCCTTGGCTCACAGCCTGACACCATCACTCAACCTCTCACCCCAGGGGAGGCACCCCCAAACCCTCATATTCCCCAAGCCTCCAACTACCCTGCTGGGCCAGGGGTGCACAAGGACAACTTTGGGAAGAGCTTTTCCTCTCCTTTGCAACTCCTGCAAACAAACCGACTCCGGAAAAGAATTCAGCCAATGCTTCCAGAAGCAGTTATTCAATAGCTGTATGCTGGTGAGACAGCTCAGCTCTGCTGATAATAAAGCAAGCTAAATCCATTCCACCTAACACAGAATACAACTCACAACATCAAAGTATGCATTTGTCTAGCTTAAAGCCTCCAGACCTGGTGCTTTCAACAGAATTTATCTCAATACCTGAAAGCACCAGCCATAAAGACTCAAGCAAAATTATACAGGAAGAGAAAGCAGCAATAGATTGCAAACCAGTAAGGAGCAGCTCCCTGAGCCCTCACCATCCCATGGGTGAGGACGTAGCCTAAAACCAAGGTCCCCAATTGACTGATTCCCCAGGGTTTGTGCACAGAGGTAAGCAGAGCCTGGCTCCACACGCCGTGCCACGTTACAAGCGCTCCGGTTCTGCAAGCTGCTGCATCAGTACCAACAGCTCTTATCTCATGCTTCACTGTCAACAAGAAATCATGAGAATTGAATTTTAATAAGCTGGAGACTGAAGCTTTGCTCTATGTCACACTGGTGCTGAGGTTCGGTGCCTAACTTACAGCAAGGTATGTCAGCCCTGTTTGGTGCAAGGAGAAGAGCAGGAACCACTCGAGGAAAGGCATCTGCCCTCAACTGCTGGTCAATGACACCCCCAGCTGCAAAGTCTCCCTCAGCATCAAACAGGGTTTGATGCAGATTTTCCTGTATTAATGGGGACCGGAAGCGCTGTCTGCAGCCAGTTCCTTGCATCTAAACCAACCATGTGAATATTGCTATGCACGGATTTATTTCCCAGTGCATGCAATTGTTTCAGAGCATGAAACTAATTGCTCCTCACTCTGGGAAATATGAAGGATGGAGGTAAATAAAGTAGGGAATTATTAGGAAAAGTAGTAGCACAGCAAGACTCCCAGCACCTGACAGTATCCGAATTCCTCAGGTTCCTTTACAGTATCAGCTGTCAAGCTCTGGAAGAACAAATAGCAGGGAAGATTTGTGAAAAGATGAAAAAGGTACATTTTCAACAGCCCGAGATGATTACTCGCAAAACAGCAATAGCACAGAGGTAACTGATTGCCTCCTGGGCAAAAGTCAAAGTCTTTGCATTGTAGCTGTGAAAGTATAGAGAGATCAAAGAGAAAAACCCTGGGTTTGGCTGTCATAAAGGTCCTCCCGGCCCTTTGGTCTCACCAAGCACCAAGTCACAACCACAATCTTCCTTACGCTGCACACACCTGCGATCACAGCGCAGCAAGGAGGAGAAATCCTTGCTTCCAGGAGCGGGGTGCAGCTCCCGCTCTCTTCCCAGCTGAACTTCAGCAGTGGCCACGCAAACCCCAACATCCCCAGCTCCACACTGGGACCACTGCGCACCACTGACGCTCTGAAACAGAAAGCGTGAGAAGCCCAGTGCTGAAGGAGATATTATTAATAACACTCAGCTATTGGCTGCTTTTTACATCTTCAAGCACTTTACCAACACTAATTAATTAAGGTGTTTTCCACTTAACACAGGGAGGAGACTAAGGCAAAACCAACAGGTTAAATGGACCAACTGCCTGAGCAGGCTGCCCAAAGCAGTGGTAAATGTTCCATCCCTGGCAGTGCTCAAGGCCACGTTGGACACAGAGGCTTGGAGCAAGCTGCTCTAGTGGAAGGGGTCCCTTCCTATGGCAGGGGGTGGAACTGGATAAGCTTTAAGGTCCCTTCCAACCCAAAGCAGGCAGGGATTCTATGATTCAGCATGGCAAGCCCCTACACCCAAACTCCTCATTTTTCCCCATGGATCTTGCTTTTGCTTCAACTACTGAAAATAAAGGTGTAGATTCAGCAATGACCACAACCCAAAAGCCCAGAGGTGCACCCACCATGAACAGGGGCCACTAAGCTGCAGCAGCACTTGCTGCGATGCTCTGCCTGCATCCCGCTGTCACTGTACCCTGACCTGGACCACAGGGCAAGGGTTTAACTTTTGTTTGCAATTAATTCAAGCCATTCTAATTCAAACAAGAATCCAAACACAAGGGTGCTGACACACGGCTGCTGTGATGTTACTGAGCGCTGCCTGTAATTGCTGCGCTAAGCGCCAGGGACGTGAAGTATTGATTTCCACCCTGAGCTGCATCCAGCTTTAGACAAGAGGCTGCAGCCAAAATACTTCTTTCAGCAAACTCACCGTTTAGAAAAGATCGTCAGGGCTGAGAGTTGAGTGTTTAAGGCTCACGCTAAGGACTGTAACAATAAACAAGTTCCATGCCTGCTTACCTACGCACGCCCACCATCCACTCCTCCTCTCCCTCTTTGCTGAATTCCTCCAGCTCTGTTTTACATTGGGTAAACCAAGTGTACCTCGCTGCTGCAAAAACAGGGCGTTGTGGAGAAAAGCCTCGGTGTGCACAAAGGGACTGAGGTATTACCTCGAGCTGCCTCAAGCTGCACCATAATTACACAAACAACACACTTCACAAACTGAGTATTAATTACTGAGCGTAACACAGAGGTGCACATTTACCTCCTCTCATGTGACCCACGAGATGAACGAGCTCCTTCCCACACTAAGCAAAGGGACCTGACAATTCCACCACATGATTCTACACCAGGACCACAGCAGATTCCTGCTACGCATCCATCCCACCAGCACATCCCACATTTGCACTCACAGGTAAGCAGTTTCCCATCCGATTCAAGCCTCCCGCCTTCCACTGATGTATTTTGTAAATCAAGCAGCTTGGCAACCCTCCTACTTAGGAGACACACAACAGCTATTCAGAGAGACTTGTCTTCGCCCCATCCTTCTGAACAGCATCTCAAAATCCTTGACAAAAACATAAGGCTCACTACAGATAACTTGGGCCTGTCTGTACAAACACAGAGTGATGTAGGAGAGCAGTTATGGTAGTATAGAAACAACAGTACCAAATGTAGGGAAGAAACCCAAAACAGCGTATCTAATCAGCAGGTTCTGTGGAAACCAACTACTTCCCCCCTTCTCCTCACTAATGCTCTTCAGATGCAATTTTACACTTAACTGATTGGCTTCTGTTACACTCCAGTGGTACATGGCTGGACACATCACATTTTAAATAATAGCCTCTTCAACTGATTGGGAAGGGGAAAAAAATGCATCTACTGCTACAAGGTCATGGAGTCCTCCTTGTTGGAAAGCATCCTCACTCCCAGACATCAGCACTCTGAGCCAAAACTGCCAACTTAGAGTGGGGAGATGGAATGACCCCTCCAGCAACTGCAGCAAGTGCTAAAGATGCTGGTCTTACACCCAGCCTAAGACAGGATCACTCTTTGCCACCAGTCACAGAGACCTCACAACTCCAGCATATGCGCAATTGTAGTTATTAAGGAGAAACACACACTTCTATGGCACCATTACCACATACCAACTGTTTTCCAGCATGGCAAGAGTAAAGGAACTCCAAAGAGGAGTTTTTCCATTGCTCAACAGAATAGACAACCTCTGAGGAAAACCCTGACCCTGGAGAACCACACACACACATCCCTCTTCACCCAGGGACATGCAGGAACAAAGGCACTGCCCCCTGCAAAAACATGTGTCCCTCCACAAGTTCTAGGGAGAGGAAACAAAACAACCCAAAACACAAGGCAGACACTGAAATAGGTGTGTGCACGAGAAGCCAAAGGATTCCACCTGCTTTTCTAGCTGCAAGGCTACATTTCCACAGTCACAATGATGCCCTCCACAGCGCATTCCCAGCCGCATTCCTGATCCAGGAAAGGAAGGCATCATCCTGCTGCCCTTTCAGCAGATTCTTGTAACAGAAAAGCATCTCAGCAGCCTGGATGCAGCACATGGAATGGTGCAGTTCTCATTATACCAACAAGCACTATGCGTATCAGCTCTGAACATACCTGACCGCACACGTAACTGCGCTCCCCGCATACCTGCGGTGACCAGGAAGCTCTGCTGGGTCCGGCTGCTGCTGCCCAACAAACCCACCTGATGACTGATTAACTTTGTTTAAGGAGTGGAATTCACACACCACACCCCTGCTGCCAAACCAGCTACGTACAACAAGCTGATGGAACAAATCCACACATTAAACCCTCTAAATCCATTTGCATTAATGTCACACCACCACCACACCGGTGGTGGGCTGAAGGGAGCACGGATGCCCACCATTACCTTTAAAATCCTACAGCTTAATGGAAATGCAACTCATATAACGCCTATATAACCCAAATAACCATACCAAGAGATGCCTGCAGTAAATAAGTAGCAAGTAAGTAACAGCTACTGATGTTTTTATCACCCAGGTATAAATCCAGTTCAGTTACCAGGAACTGGGAAGGCTGGCACTATTTTAGCCCTGACACCAAGGCTGCTCCAGGGTGAACTGTCAGGCAAACCTGCAATTATTCGGTAACAATACATACATATATTTGTATTTCCACGCCTCTGAAGTAGCAGTGATGGCAGCACTACTTTGATTAGCAGGAAACGCGAATTTCAGCCAGGCGAGAGCCAAACCCCGCCGAAAGCACTGCAGAAGCGACTCGGACCCCGTTCGCTAACCTTCACTCAAAGCCAAGAGCACAAATCGCTCCCCCTGCACCCCGTTTTTCCTGCTCAGCTTCCGCTGCTCCAGCTCCGAGACCTGGGCATAACTTTTTTTTTTTTTTTTTTGGGGGGGGGGGGGGGTGTCTGTTCAAGGGCAGAAGAGAGGTGTGTGCATTGCACACGGGCTGTGCAAGCCCCACGCCGGGTTAAAGCCGCGCCGTGGCTCGGCTCCGTGCAGCCAGCACCGAGCTCCGCTCCTCCGGGGTTGGCCGGAGCCCCGGCCCCCGGCTCTCGCCTCCGCCCCGACCGGCGATGGGACGTGCCGGGCCCCGGGGGCAGCCCCGGGCCGGCGGCAGCGGGGAGCGGCGGGGCCGGAGCGCGGCTGTAACATGGCTGCTTCCCGACCGAATTACGAAACCGGTTGTGGGAGCGGGGTACCGGGGAGCCGGCGTGCGGGGCCGCGGCAGGGGTCGAGCACCGCGCTGGGGATGGAGGGGGGGTGAGGAGGGGGGGTAAGGGGGGTGTCTCCATCTGGGGGGGGGGGCGCGCGCTGGAGCTTTAAGAGGCGGAAGAAGCTGCATGGAATTCGCAGCGTGCTCAAAACCTGAGCGGAATGAATCCACCACCGGCGGATGGAGCCGGGGCTCGACGGGACGCCCCGGGCACCCCGAACCCCCAAACAGATAACGAAACCCAGCCGCGAACGGACGCAGTTCCCCAGCGGTGGCCGCGGAAAGAGACACCCCCCCCCCCCTTCGCCCCCCATTGCCCTCACCTTGCGCGCTGTGGGGGCCGTGCTCCATGGCCGGGTCGCTGCCCAGCTCGGCCAGGCGGCGGCCGGTGGCGGCCAGCTCAGCGCGCAGCGCCGTCACCTCCTGCCCCGCCGCCTGCAGCGCCCCGTCGATGCGCAGCGCCAGCTGCTTGTTGTCGTCCATCATGTGCAGGATTTTGGCCTGGGGGAGGGAGGAAGAGGAGGAGAGAGGTGAGAGAGAGGGAGGGGGGCGGGAAGGGGCTGCCGGAGGGGGAGCGGTGGGAGGGGGGAGTGGGCAGGGAGGAGGGGCGGGGCTGTGGGGATAGGGGAGGGGGCTGTGCCGGAGGGGGGGAGCGAGGGGAGGGGGCTTTGGGGGGGTGAGAGCAGTGCAAGGGAGGGGGCAAAGATGGGGGGGGGGGGAAGGAAGGGAGAGGGCTGTGCGAGGGGGGGCATGCAAAGTGGGGGAACGAGGGGGGAGAAGCGAGGGGAGGGGGCCGTGCAAGGCGGGGGGGGGTCTGTGTGACGGGTGCGTAAAGGGGAGGGAGCTGTGCAAAAGAGGAGTGCAACGGGGGCTGTGCATGTAAGGGGCAATGGGGAGGGGGGCTGCGCCAGGGGGGTGCTGTGAGAGGGGGATACAAAGAGGAGGGGTGCTGGGCAAAGGGGGTGCACCCCCTACCTGTAGCCCCCCGCCCCCCAGCTGCTCCTTCCTGCCAGGGGTTGGGGGGAGCCCTGTGACAGCGCTGCATTTATAGCAAGCCCCTTCAGTTCCCCCCCTCGGGAAGTTTTGGGGCACTGCGGTGAGTGCTGCAGTGCCCGCAGCCCATGTGCTGAAACGGCTGCTCAGCCCAGTGCCTTTCTGGTAATTGGGTTCAGGTTCACCCCGAAAGGTGCATCCCCAACAGCAGGTGGAGGTGAAACGGGCTCCAGAACTCCCCCTGGAAGGGCTGGGTTGGGGGGGGAAGAGCAACCTGTGTGCTGTCAGTGCGATAATGCGAGAGCCCTTACGCTGACGGTTCATGTGGCACGAACCCAGGGTGAAAAATGGAGAATGATTTGGTATCATCGCTGGCGACTGCTAGAGGGAGCGCTGATGTTTCCCTATCAATGCCTCCGAGAGATCCACTTGCGTGTTTGCCAGGGCCTGGGCTGCAGCGAGCCCGCAGAGCTGCATCCTGAGCATCCTCAGCAAGGCAGCGGTGCGGGCAGGCTCCGTCCCCGCCGCAGTGAATCCGTGCTGCTCTGCAAACCTGCACGGCTGCACCATCCCCGCTTCTGAAAGCCACAGGCAGCAGCACTGAGTGGCTTTGCCTGAGCCATGTGCGCCTCCGAAAGTTCATGAAGGGGTTTAGGAACTGGGTGGGTTTAGGAACAGTGTGGGCCCTGCAGAATGTCAGTGGGTGCGGGAAGCAGAGCCGGTGAGGAAGGGCTCCTATCGAGGGAAAAGCCAGAGAACACCACAGTCCTTAAGGAAAGGGAGGGAAACAGTCCTGCCCGTGTTGTAAACCCTTCAGTTTTTGCCTAGGCTCAGGCTTTTGGCTGAACCCACTGAGAATTTGGGGCAGTTCCTTGAACCTGAAGGATGCCCTTCTGCACCACTGCAGGTAATGCAGAGACCTTAGCCAAAATGCAGTAAAAAACATAGAAAAGGGTTCCTCAGTGAGCTGCAAAGAGAGTAACACTGGGAGAGGCTTAAGATGGGATAAAGCAGCAGCATGTCACTGTCCTACAGGGACAGTCCCCAGGGAGTGCTGGGATGTGGCTCTGCAGAAACAGAGGGGTTTGGCTTGAGTGTCCCCAGGCAGCTTTTAGGAACAGATATCAGGTAAATCTATCATGTCGGCTGAAAAACCACACTCACATCATCCCGGGTCCCCCGAAACCCCAGACCTGATCTGGATCGTGCTTACAGGCAGCTCTCCAAGAGTGAAAAGGACCAAGTCCTTGTCAAGCAGCATCTAGACCTTGTAATCTGTAACAGGATTTTGCAAACCGAAGATAATCCAGTATTTAGATACATGGTATGGTGGATTTTGAAGGGAAAGTTATTTTTCTCTGAGAGTTTCCAGCAGTGTCTGCAATCCAAGCACTAGTGCTGGGCAAGGGCACTTGAAATACCAGTGGGAAGGTCTGTTTTCCTTAATGAATTCCCAACGGGTGGACAAACAACCCTCAAGGAGAATTTGAGATTCTTTCTTCATCATCTATGCAGGCATCCCTGAATGAGATAAAGTCCTTTAAGTGTATATAGAAACTGAATTCTAATCAAATAAATGCCCTGTTTCATGCCTTATTTGCATGAGTATTTGCTGCAAACTGTGCTTGCAAATGAGAGAATTATGGATGTAACCAGATAACCTGAATGTGCAACTGCAGTAGCATATATGCAAAACTTTGTCATTGCACTTGTAAGCTTCAGCAAAAGAAACTCAGATTTAAAGTTCTGGCACATTATTTTTATCATAAAAAATCAGGTAAAAGCTGATTTGAGCCATCCAAGAACACATTCAGCTGCTGAAGCAACGTCCAAACTGTGCTTCTAAATCTAACCTTAATAATAAACCAGTTGCGTTGCTATACTGGCAGTGCTGGAAACTTTAATTTACCAATGCAAGAGAATTTCTGCATTAGCAAGTGTGCTATTTTAAAAAAACATTGCTTACAGTTGGCCGTGGACTCATCCATAAATTAATAACCTGCTATAAAAAATCTGCTTATTACTTCAAGTCCATTTATAGAATCATAGAATGATTTGGGTCAGAAGGGACCTTCAAGCTCCTCCAGCTCCACCCCCTGCCACGGGCAGGGACCCCTTCCACTAGAGCAGCTTGCTCCAAGCCCCTGTGTCCAACCTGGCCTTGAACACTGCCAGGGATGGGGCAGCCACAGCTTCTCTGGGCACCCTGTGCCAGCGCCTCAGCACCCTCACAGGGAAGAGCTTCTGCCTTATCTCCAACCTGAACTTCCCCTGTTTCAGTCTGAACCCATCACCCCTTGTCCTATCACTCCAGTCCCTGATGAAGAGTCCCTCTCCAGCATCCTTGTAGCCCCCTTCAGACACTGGAAGCTGCTCTGAGGTCTCCACGCAGCTTCTCTTCTTCAGGCTGAACAGCCCCAGTGTTCCCAGCCTGTCTCCATACAGGAGGTGCTCCAAGCCCTGATCATCCTCGTGGCCTCCTCCAGACTTGCTCCAACAGCTCCCTGTCCTGATGCTGAGGACACCAGAACTGCACACAGTGCTGCAAGTGGGGTCCCATGAGAGCAGAGGAGCAGAATCCCCTCCCTGAGCTGCTGCTCTCACTCCAGGGGTGCAGCCCAGCACACACTGAACCTTGGTCATGTTCATTTTCTCTTTTGATATTCCCCTGAATATACCTCGGAAGGTTTTCTCCCCTTCCCCAAACCTCCCCCAACCCTCACTGAGGATCAGTTGGGTCCATTTAAAACTGATTCTGATCTTTCAAAGCAGGATTTGATTTCTCCAAGCTTCCACCTGGAAGGAGCATCAGCATCCTGAGGTATCAGCTGCCAGAACTCAAGGTGGGTAGAAAATTAGGGGTACAGGCACAAGCATGGGTCAGCAAAGGTGTTCCCAGGGAGCTCTACTAGAAATAATGCCTTCAAGAAGGATTAAAACATTAAAAATATCACCAAGGTGTGCATTCAAAGTACCTGAGGGTTATTTTGGGTTGTGCTGATTCTTACTCCTTTGCTGACATCCTCAAAGTTGCGATGAAATGAAGCATTAGGAAATGAATTGGGCCTTGTTCCCTTTCTCCTGTTAGTTTTTAATTAACAAAAAAAAATTAAATTAAAAGCTAATTAAATGGCCAAAATTAGAAACCTGTTATTTCCCAAAATCATTTTGCCTTTTCTTTTTTTCTTTTTTTTTTTTTCCTTATTTCCAGTTTTTCCCAGGCAGCAAGTCCATGTCCCTGCAGGATGGGAGTCTCTGCCCATGCAGATGAGGCACAGCGAGGTCAGGAGTATTTCCTAAGGACACACAGGAAACCCAAGTCAATAAATCTCAAATCTCCATTCAGCTCTAGCTTCTTTTCAGGTGGAGCAAGGGGGTAGCCTTGAAAACCTGGAAACATCCCTCAGTTTTGGGCAATATGTTCCAGTAGCAGCATCACACCCAGGCAGGGTGTTCCACAGGAGCATATAGATGGCGTAAACACGGATGGAGATTTGAGATTACTACCCATCATCTTCACTCATTTCAACCTAACCAGTGCAGTAAAGGGAATGTGAGAAGGTTTAGGAGATGAAAAAGGGCTGAGTAGCACACGAGTACCGTTCAAGCCTTCCAAACACTAATTTGCTATTCAGATTACCACTTCTTATGGTTTAAGGTGTACAATATGCAAAGGAACCAGTTTAACTAAATGGGGAAAGCCTTGTGTGTTAAGGTTGAACGCAATCTAATATAGCCCTTTGACTCGATTCGATTAAATCCTTTCTTTTCCAATTAAATAATCAGCCTGAATTTAATAAAACTGAATTCCAATGTGTCATCCTGCAGACTGATGACCTCTGGGATGCTGCAGGCTTATGTAAATTCTGTTGATAGTTTTTTATCTGCTTGTGCTCACTTCCTCCCCCAAAAATTGCCTTCTGTCTGTATATTTACATTAATTCCTCATCTGCTCCATGTATCTCTGTTTGCAGTAACAATTCCAGTTGAAAGGGCTGTGGGTATCAACAGCTTCCTTCAGCACAGCCTTTAAAATGGACCTTCTGTGATGGGATAAAACATTGCCAAAGGCAGGGTTTTTCCTCTGTGCCTCTGTTTTGTTACACCCTGGCACATCGAAGTGCAAACAGCAGCAGTTTGGCACCTTCCAAATGTCGCCAGAGACATCTGTGAGGCCATTCATCAGCAAAGAAAAGCTCACCAAGAAAATCCAGCCCAAGCGACCAGCAAACTTCAGTGGCAAAAAACACAGCGTGCCCTGGGTTCAGTGTCTCCTGTAGCACATCTCCACTGAGTAATTCCATCAAAGTCACAATAGCTGCTCATGTGTACAGTTTTCTTTTTCCCCCTCTTCAAAGGTCACATTTTTGGGTATTTATAACTGCATTTGACTCCTCACTTCTCTCTCTTAACACTGGAAGAGACACTGGCACAGGGTGCTCAGAGAAGCTGTGGCTGCCCCATCCCTGGCAGTGTTCAAGACTAGGTTGGATGGGGCTTGGGGCAACCTGCTCTAGTGGAAGGTGTCCCTTCCCATGGCAGGGGTTGGAACCGGATGAGCTTTAAGGTCCTTTCCAACCCAAACCATTCTGGGATTCTACGATTAAAACTTGGAACACCAACTGTTTTCTTCCCCTGCTGGAGTATATAGCAGCATCTTGGGCAAGTCCAGAGGAGGCCACGAGGATGATCAGGGGCTGGAGCACTGCCTGTATGAAGACAGGCTGAGAACATTGGGGCTGTTCAGCCTGGAGAAGAGAAGCTGTGTGGAGACCTCAGAGCAGCTTCCAGTGTCTGAAGGGGGCTGCAAGGATGCTGGAGAGGGACTCTTCATTAGGGACTGTAGCAATAGGATAAGGGGTGATGGGTTCAAACTGAAACAGGGAAGTTCAGGTTGGAGATAAGGCAGAAGCTCTTCCCTGTGAGGGTGCTGAGGCGCTGGCACAGGGTGCCCAGAGAAGCTGTGGCTGCCCCATCCCTGGCAGTGTTCAAGGCCAGGTTGGACACAGGGGCTTGGAGCAAGCTGCTCTAGTGGAAGGGGTCCCTGCCCGTGGCAGGGGTTGGAGCTGGAGGAGCTTAAAGTCCTTTCTTTCCAACCCAAACTATTCTATGTTTCTATGATGTGTTAGTGCTGCGCAGTAGCTGAAATGCTGCTGCTTTAGTCTGTAAGTTATTAAACCAGGATTAAAGAGAGCTAATGATGGAGAGGTTAAAAATGTAGCTGAACAGTCCGGTTTTCCCTGCAATGCTGCAGTGCTACATTTCCCCATCTCCATTTCTGCACTGGTGAAAGGGTCCCCGTGACCTTCCTGTGCTGCACGTCCCCCAGGACTGTGAAAACAAACCCATTAATGTTTATAAAGTGTCTCAGACTGGGGGAATTACATCACTGCAGTGAGATACAAGCTGAATGGATCAAAACAAACCCCCGAACCAGCCCCTCAGCTTAGGCACGTTTCAGTTACCTGGCGCAAGCCCTAAGGAATCCCGCTGAGATGGAATAATTGAGGGAAAAATGTGATCCCAGAGATTTTTCTCCTGTAAAGCCGTTCTCCGTTAATAGGAAGCAGATTTCTAGACCCCTTGCAAACAAATGACTTCCCCAGCATATTTTACAGCTGAGTGCATCTATGGCACCAGTCTTTCTACACGGCCCTATTAAAGCCAACATTTGTTTAATGAATTACAGCATTCCAATGAATCTGTATATGTTCTGCTTGTATTTAAATGTTTACAGGGAAGAGGTCAGCAGACAGCTTTTCACAAGCAGGTACTAGTGTCAGTGATGAGCTTCTGCTGCAAGGTACCCCGAAGTTTGAACATCTCTTGGTTTCTGCCTTTGTGACTATTGAGGGAAGTTCACTGCTGTTTAGTTTGATAAAACTGTAAATGCAGTTACCCAGGAGCTTCAGGATCTCTGCTTAACATAAAACTGTTCAGATTTAATGAAAATTCAGGATGGTTTCTCCCCATTAATGAATCACAGAATCCCAGACTGGTTTGGGTTGGAAGGGACCCTAAATCTCATCCAGCTCCAAACCCCTGCCACAAGCAGGGACACCTTCCACTAGAGCAGCTTGCTCCAAGCTCCATCCAACCTGGCCTTGGTGACGAACCACATCTATCACCTGAGAGACAGAAACCATCACACAGCTCCCACCTGGCTGGGGTTGGTCTGTGCAACTGACCACACAATCAAACTGCTCACACAATCAAACACTGCTGACCTGCGGCAGCCTTTTCCAAGATGACTTCATCTTCATCTCACTATACAGACCTCAACAAAAATCTAACACTGCTCCACCCTCCTATTTTAACATATCCCTCACTACAAACTACGCATGAAGTGCTTCTTTTCACGGCATATAGAACAATGACCATGGTGCTGTGATAACCTAGCATTCTTGCAGAGATACCTCTGATTTGTGGTGCTCTCCAGGCTGGCTCACCCCACCCCGGAGCAGGTCTGCTGGGTTGTTCCTCCATAGGTGCTGTAGGTCTCGCTAAGAGAAGGGGTGAGCCCCAAAGGTGCATCCACGTGAGCAGAGCTTCCCGGTTATACTTTGATGCAGAAACTCTTTTCATTGCAGTTTGGGCTAAAATATCCATAAGGACATTATTTTTTTTAGCATTGACCAAGTGCAAGGGCCACTTGATCTGAAGCGGACCACAGCTATGAAGGATGAAAAAGGATGCAGAAGGTTGCCCCGATGTCTGGCACTGGCCCCTCCAAGTGGTTTCAGTGCTGAGCTGCCTGGGTGCTTGGAGCTAGCTCAGCAAAGTACAGGACCTCTGGCCATGGTGAGTAGGTGGAACACCAGCAAGTCATGGAGACCCACAAGTGCAGCCAGGAATTACAAAGGAGCTCAGTAGCATGCAGTAAGAATCATAGAAATATAGAATCATAGAATAGTTAGGGTTGGAAAGGACTTTAAGATCATCAAGTTCCAAACCCCCTGCCATGGGCAGGGACACCTCACGCTAAATCATATCACCCAAGGCCTCATCCAACCTGGCCTTGAAAACTGCCAGGGATGGAGCATTCACAGCTTCCTTGGGCAACCCATTCCAGTGCCTCACCACCCTAACAGGAAAGAATTTCCTCCTTATATCCAATCTAAACTTCCCCTGTTTAAGTTTGAACCCATTACCCCTTGTCCTGTCACTACAGTCCTTAATGAAGAGTCCCTCCCCAACATCCCTATAGGCCCCCTTCAGATACTGGAAGGCTGCTATGAGGTCTCCTCACAGCCTTTTCCTCTCCAGGCTGAACAGCCCCAACTTTCTCAGCCTGTCTTCATACAGGAGGTGCTCCAGTCCCTGATCATCCTCGTGGCCTCCTCTGGACTTGTTCCAACAGTTCCATGTCCTTTATATATTGAGGACACCAGAACTGCACACAATACTCCAGGTGAGGTCTCACAAGAGCAGAGTAGAGGGGCAAGGCACTAGCAGGAGCAAAAAGAGTGAGTGTGGACCCAAACATGCACACTTGTGCTTGGCAAGCAGTGAAATCTGCAAGCCAGTTCTTTAAAACTGCTTGGATTTCACTAATAACTTTTCATACAGAAACAGAGAAATAGGGAGCAAAAGAGAAAGGACTTCAGGCAAAGCCTGTGTGAAGTTCCATTTCCCCACCCTATCCCTCAGGAAGACTGAATTCAGGTTCTTGCAGAACTGCAGGGGTGATTTGGGAGATCAGGTCCCACTGACTTACTGCAAGACATTATCTGTCCTCTTTGGGAAGAGAGGAATGGGAAGGCTGCAGAGACATTTGCTCTGTGGACCCAATTTACCTGCTGTTCAGACACTGTTAGAAGGATCATATAAAACTGAAATGAATAGTGAGATCCTGAAGCACTTCGATAGCAGGATAATAGCTGCCATGAAATCAATCGGCAGGCAAATATATACTTAAATTAGGTGTTAGTGGGACAGATGCAGGAAAGGTGATTATGGGTTGCCTCCGTGCTTCCTTTGGCAGCGATGATGACACACCAGGGTGGGTCAATGTACCCTATCATTAATACAGCATCAGTGTTCATCTGGCAGCTTCTTTGTCCTGTGAAGTCAATTCCTATGAAAATTTGACATTAGCAAGAGGCATGGTGAAATTCAGATGCCTTTGAATTTTCATAACCCTCTAGATGCTTTAGCCCAGGAGATCATAGGCAAAACCACTGCCTATATTGGGCAGGAGGCAGGAACAAACATTTGGAAGCATCCATTTGAGCAGCAGCCATAAATACCATCAGGAAAACAGTGGGAGAACAGCCCTTTCTTCCCTCCCCAGCAAACAGAACAAGAACCAGGGTCTGCAGGGCAGAGCACATGGGAAGAGTCAGAGCATCCTGGAAAAGGACGATGCTACAGAGAAATGTAATTTTTTACTATACTATTTGAGAAGCAAGTAAAAGATAAGCTCTCAAGTGTGGTTTAGGGCTCTAGAATAATCCTAAGATTAATGCGGAAATGGAGAGCTCCACCGAGTAAAGGAGAAGGGTTTTAGGATGCGCAGCGCAGCTTCCCCCGTTGCCAATTGCCACCCAGGGTACCCATTAACATCCACAGAACTCCCACCAGTGCTTCAGGGACTGTACAGCACAATCTAGACAAGAGTGAAACTTCATTTACTCTTACAAGGCTACCCAAGGCAAAGCAGCTTTCCTTTTCATTTCAAGCTCTGGTGTGTCAACATCCTTCCTTGTTTTGTCAGCAGCACAGACACCAGGGGCACACCAGGTTTGGGGATGGCCCCGCTGGCAAACCAGCTTTTGTAACAAAAGGCTGTGGCTGGGGACTATAGAACAATAAAAGTAGTTTTATTTCTTCTTCTTTTCTCTTGTTTTTATTTTTGAGATGGCACCAGCAGGGTGGACTAACCCTGTGCTGCGCAAGGTTACAAATGGACAATTACATTCCCTACTAAAATATGAAAGCTCTAAGAATATACATAGTTTCGGCATTGAGAAGGCAGCTGGAAAACTGGAGCAATGTTCATATAGATACACAGGACATGATTTATGCTCATGTTTTAAGTCTTCAGTAAACATTCATTGATTCTATGCATTTGGGGCATGGAGTGTACTGGTGGCCATCTCCTTAAGTGTTCATAAGGCAGGTGGGTTGGAGACTGGGGGAGAGAACATTTTTTCAGGATTGAAATCCCTTTACATCAGATAATCCACAAGGACCTCATTTCTTCAGTTAGGTAGGAAAATGCTGCAGACCTCTTTTCAATGGATAGCTCAAACTGTGTGTGAAGGGGTGCTGTGACCCAGCAGGAAAGGGCACCTACTGCATCCTACAGAACCCAGCAACCCTTTCCAGCTGAATGAGGAACAGCTCCTTCATCTCTTGCCTAAAGAACTGTAGAGTTACTGGTACTCTCACACAGAGCCACTCTTGGGGGGAGCACGAATCCTCTTGTGATAGCAGTTTTTGTAGTGCTCCCACATGAATGAGGAGAGATGAGGGTTAAAAAGCAGGGAATGCAAAGCTGGAACATGGGGGAACAACTGCTTGACTCCAAACGGCTCAGCGTATTTCCTACTTTAGTGCAGAAAATGGTAACAAACCCCCTCATTTTTAGGTATTGCCCCAGCACACACTTTGCCTAAACAGGAGTTATTAATGAAATCTGCTGGAGGTTGATTTACCCTAAGGCAACCCCCAGCCATGGAAGGGCAGGGGACATGCTGCTTCTAATAAAGTCCATTCAACTTCTGACATAGATTACTTAAAGCAAAAAGCAGCAACCAAGCCCCGACCACACAAGTGTGATAAAGTATCTCAGTATAAAATCAATACCAAGGCGATTAGCAGCTTTGAAAAATTCTGGCTCTAAGTCATCCCATGGCAGAGATCAAATGGAGGTGCTGTCAACTCACTTGGGCGGTTTACTTTGCTTCTGATATATGACAGTTAAAATCATCTAAAATGATTCCCATTATTCCTGCATTTTCTCCTTTTTCCTTTGGGGAGCCCCTGTTCGAGCCACCACCCAGGCAGCAGCACCACCTCCCTCTGAGCACTCCTCATCCTCAGGATGGCCCATGGTTGGGAAGCAATCCCCAAGCTCTCAAAGGCTTTCTTATCAGTTCTTATACTCCAGTGGAAAACTGGAGATGAGGCTGAGCAGTCAAAGCCGTTCCCCTTGGCCTGTCCCTACATCCCTTGTCCCAAGCCCCTCTCCAGCTTTCCTGCAGCCCCTTCAGGCACTGGAGCTGCTCTCAGGTCTCCCCTTCAGGAGCCTTCTCTTCTCCAGGCTGCCCCAGCCCAGCTCTCTCAGCCTGGCTCCAGAGCAGAGCTGCTCCAGCCCTCACAGCATCTCCATGGCCTCCTCTGGCCTCGCTCCAGCAGCTCCACGTCCCTCTTGTGCTGCTGCCCCAGAGCTGGATCAGGGCTGCAGGGGGGGGTCTCCCCAGAGCAAGATTGAGGAAGAGAATCCCCTCCCGTGACCTGCTGCTCAAGCTCCTTTGAAAGCCTTTGACAAGAGCCAAATCACTGAGCTGGCAGGATTGTTGGCAGAGGGATTTTAAGGTGGTTATACATATAAAACCTATCGATGGCAATTAAACAGAGCAGGATAACTGCCAAGCTCCTGTGTTTGCTCACTGTCAGTAGGTTTTATGGATACAGAGATACATATCTACAAAGACATTCAAGTGCAGTTAATTTTTCCAATACCCACATTCTGTGGCTCGTATGAGGGCAATATGTTTATCCTACAAAGTCAGTGACTTCATAACACACTACTTGGCTCTAGGGCAGGTTTTTGATTAACTTCCTTCTAGTACATATAGAAAAATGAAAACTCTCTCCATCAAAAGCCCAGGATGAAGTTTTGTCAGGCACCAAGTGCAGTTTGTCATCCTGCCAGGGGCGAAACATGAGCTTGGGAAAATCTGGGACCTCAAACCTGATGGAGATGGTGGGAGCTGAGGTGTAGGAAATACACCTCAGACTATCAGAGCTCACTCTGTCACAATGCAAAGATGAAGGGAAAAGGAAAGTTAAAGCATAGTACCTTTTGTAACACCCACATTTCTGTTCCTAGACTCTATGCTAGGATGGTGCTGTTGGAGCAAGTCCAGAGGAGGCCACGAGGATGCTCAGGGGCTGGAGCACCTCCTGTATGGAGACAGGCTGAGAACACTGGGGCTGTTCAGACTGGAAAAGCTGCATGGAGACCTCAGAGCAGCTTCCAGTGTCTGAAGGGGGCTACAGGGATGCTGGAGAGGGACTCTTCATCAGGGACTGTAGTGTTAGGACTAGGGGGAACGGGTGGATCATGGCAGGGGGCTGGAACTGGATGATCTTTATGGTCCCTTCCAACCCAAAACATTCTGTGATTCTATGATTCCATGTTAGGCCTGACCAGCAGAGAGAGGGGGGTGATGCTCCATCCCTCAAACCCCTCACTATCCAAAGGGTCCAGAACAAGAAGGAGAAGCATCTTAGGACTATTTGGCTGATTTTCTTGCCTCCTGATGACACCCCATTAAAAGTAACGGTTCATAATCTGCACCAGCCCAGCTCGCCTCAAGATACAGATCTGCCTCATTTGCAGTTACATAATTAGCAATTACCCTAATTCCATTTACATTAAATTCCAGGTTTTTTTTAAATAAATGTTATCTTCCCTGATGGAAAAAAAAAAGAAATAATAAAGCGACCTGGGTCTACTCCAGACTCCAGAAAGCAGCAGCATCATTATCCCCTCCTCAGATATAGTGTCTAGACACTTTCAATGAAAATATTCATTATTGCTCATTTGCATCTCTTTCAAGTCTAGGATGGAAATCAAATGAAGATGTCAAAACAACTCTACCTCTGCCTGAGGCAAAGAGGAGACACAGTGACCCCAAAGTCCTTCCAAACGTGAGCTTAGCTTGTGAGAAGAGGGAGCATCTCCAGCATCCTAAGAAGTGAGGGCAGTGCTAGATGGAAGCTAAGCGAAGAGAATCAGAGGGTATGAGAATATAGATCTGAAATCTGCTTCTTTAAAAAGGGGAAAGGAGCAGGAGCTCGGCAGCAAACCACCAAAACAGCACCAAACCCCTGCTCAGATGGCTTTATAACCCTGCATTATAACAGGCTTAAAATGCAGGGTTATACAGGAGTTAGGGCATAAAGGATGACTTGGGGCATAAATGAGTTAGGGAATTGGCTTTGACTCCCCTCTGCATTTCAACACTAGGAGAGGCTTTTATGTCCCTTAGTCTTACTGGAAAAACCTCAGCCTCCCATTACAAGATGTGATGAAATACAGCTGTTAATCAGGATGGTGATAACTCATGTGGGTTCAGAAGAGACTTTTCCTGAAGATAAAGTACATTTTAAATATACTCCTTATTTGCTAGTAACAACATTTTCCATTAGCACAAGGGAATACGTATTACACCTCAAGCACATGCTTCACTGAGCTTGGGCAATAAAGATAAAACAACCTTTTTCCAGGAAATAAGGATGAATAGTTAAAAAACATAAAAAAGTTTGGGGAATATCCCTTTGAACTCCAAAGCAAATTTGCCCTTGTCATATTTGCATCTCTCTCATGCTCTTTTGCTGTGCAATGGAGTTTTATTAGCAGGAGCATTCATAGAAAGTGAATTTGAAGCCTGAATACCCATGGGAAATGAATTTTAAATCCACTTGCTGTGTGCAGCCACCCAAGAAACTGGATCATAATTGTTTATTATACTTAAATATTTATATTGTTGAAGCACGTGTTAGGTAAAAAGCCCGATCTGCTCCTGTGTTGGGCAAACACTGTCCCGGGTTACAGGAATCACCCCCATTCCCAGCAAACACAGACGGGGATGTGTGACCAGTTCGACCAGGCTCGGTCACGTACCAGTGGTGAGATGGCAGGTGGCACGTTTCAACGTCAAGAACATGGGGTGGAAGGTGAAAGATCCAAATGTTCCTGCAGTTTTCCAAGACTGAGGAAGTTGCAGTGCATCCACTCAGTGGCACAGCTTCACACGGGGTACTTGAAATAGAGTCAGGGATTTAAAGTCCATCAGAAACATCCTCATAGAAGCTTTTTTACTGCCTGAAGTCCAATGGGACGGACTTCAGCTCCCACTTGGGAGCTCAGATTTCAGCTCTCGCAGCGCCTTTTTGTTTACAATGGTTTCCATTCCCCTCCTCTGCTCCCTGTTTACATCTATAAATGCTCCAGAAAGCGGCACACAATGGCTCTGCCTCCCCCAGCAGATTCCTGCTGGGACAGTGGCAGCTCTGGAGCAGGAATCACATCCCTGATCCCCAGAGCAGTTACCATCCCATCCCTCAAAGACAGCAGCAGGAGCTCACTGTGGAGGGCAGCACTGCTCCCAGGATCATCCTCCTGCTCCAAAGGTACCTTTAGGATTTGGGGGGAAGAGATGAGCAGCACTTTCTGCAATAGGGGATACCAATAGCACCCTATGAGTCATCTGTGCCCCACAGACCTCAGAGCAAGGGGCAGGCTGCCCCTGACTGAGCTAGCACCGACTGTGCACTGGACTTTGGAGAGGGTTTTCTTGCAAATACCAAGAGAAGTGTTTCCAGGGGCTGGAGGGAGGCAGAAGCTGGTTTCCACCCTGTTCTCCCAACCCAGGGCTGCAGTCATCTCCCGGCTACCTTCCACCCTCCTGAGCGCACACGGTGACGCAGGATGTGGCCGCTCAGGTCACTCAGCCGTGATGGGAACAGACTGAGGGGTGCCCTGACAACAGCCACGTCCCAGAGCTCCGGCCGTGTCCAGCATCCAGGAGCAGCTCCTGCAAACAGCACTGCTGCACTCCGGCCTTTGGAGGAAGGGCAGGGAGCGGGTCAAGACCAATCTTCACTGTGTTATTTTTCTCTATTGCTTCCTCGAATTCAACGAGGGAGTGGATTTTTTGTGATTATGGAGGGATAACTACAAGGTCAAATCCCTGCTGGAAGCGGGGCTGGGCCATACACATTACACCACATACCAGAGCACAGGCAAATTACCAACTATTAAGGGCTGATGAACAAAAAAACCCCATGAAATTGAAACTCAGGTTACGGCAATAAGGATGCAGAAGAGAGAAAATTGCATTAGGACATG